>NC_057349.1:58222074-58377074 GCF_016509475.1 Prionailurus bengalensis | reverse complement strand
GATCTAATAATGTGAGATCACTTATGGATTATTTTTTAATATGGCTAGAGTCAGAGTTTGTTTGTTTGTTTGTACTTGCAGGTAAGTCATTTAATTTCCATAGCAGTTAAACTTTATTTTAGGCTAGGATTTCAGCAATAACTTCAGCAATAATAGAAGTTTATTCTAGTAGAAAGAACTTCATACCCATAACTATGAGACTCCAGTTCTAGACCTGACTTTGCCACAGCTTATCTGTCTGATACTAAGCCAATCATTTGACAGAGGGACTGCAGCTTTAGAAACTATCATATCAAAGAATAGAACTTCCAAGTACAGTATTTCTCTCATTCATTTTATAAATTGCCAGTTAGCAGCTATTCAAACTAACTCTAGATTTGTATTAGTTTAAAGTCTTAATACCTACTTCCAGAAATTATTATAATCAGAATAAAGAAAAATAAGAATTTTTAAAAAGTGAGACTCACAGAAACAGTGAGTAGGATGGTTAACAGCAGCTGGCAGTTGGGGGAAAAATGGAGACACTGGTCAAAGGGCATAAGCCATCAGTTTTAAAAAGATTTGATGTACAGCATGATAACTATAGTTAATACTGTATGGTGTACTTGAAATATGCTAAGAGAGTATATATAAAGTGTACTCACTAACACCACCACGTGCACACACACACACACACAAGGTGACTATGTGGCATGAAGGATGTGTTAATTAACCTTACTGTAGTAAGCATTTCACAATGTGTACATATATTATGTCATTAGGTGTCAAGGACACTGTTCTCAGGCAGAATATTCCAATGCTCAGAGGTTATCTTCCAGGACCCAGTTAAAAGGTCAGTCTTTCCTTTGACTTCAAGTCTGCCAAGTTAACTATTACACCAATATTATATTAAATATTGGATTTTTGTGTAGGATAAATAATATATAATTAAAAAATAATACATTATATATTATAATAATAAATAGGAAAATAAGCAGAAAGAGCTAAAAACTCATAATTTTTAAATAAAGTCTGGCTAAAAAAATATAATAATAGTTGAAATAAAGCAAGGTCCAAGGGCACCTTGGTGGCTCAGTTGGTTGAGCGCCCAACTCAATTTCAGCTCAGGTTGTGATCTCATAGTTGTGGGATGGAATCCCCTGTGTGGGGCTTGGTGCTAGGTGTGGAGCCTGCTTGGGCTTCTCTCTCTTCCTCCTCCTGTGTCCCTCCCCTGCTCAGGCTCTTCTTGTTCTCTCTCTCTCTTTCTCAATCAAAAAAAAAAAAAAGAAGAAAAAAAAGTCCAATTTGAGATTCATATTTGCTATCTTTCACCAACATATTGGAAAAAGACAAACCATGAAATGCTGAAGGCTTTGCAGTATAAAAGAAAAAGAAAGCCATGGAGGGTGATGTTTCTGTAAAATATTTAATAATTATGATAAACAGAAAGATGACTTTATTCAACCTATAAGGCACTTACATTTGGCTGTAAGAGTCATCAGCCTGTTTTTGTTTGTTTGTTTTTGTTTTGTTTTGTTTTTTTATGAGCAGACCTTTCCAAACCCACCCAGGCAATGCCACTGACATTAGGCTCGCTGCTTCTTTGAATTTGGTATGGGTGTAGCTTTAAATTAGCATTTTTACATTTGGAGCATTTCTTTACGATTATATGTAGCATCATGACTATGAGTTTAGATAAAAAGCAGAAAATCAGACTTTGAAACCAGGATGAGAATATTTTGTAACAATGAGCCAGTTTTCTTCTTTCCCTTCTTTATGGTTCAGTAAACCTAAAAAATCAATGAGAGAAAAAAGAAAACACTTGAATGCTCAACACATAATAAGACACAAATGTTAAGAATGGGTAGAATAGGATTTATTTTCTCATGTAACTTTCTTAGTTATATTTGAGAATAAGTATTTCTTTGTGGTTATTTAAATATGTATGATCAAATTATTCAAGTATTTTCCCCCTCAGTTTACTTTCATTTTCCTCTGTATCTTACATGAATAATGAATGCTTAATTTTGATTACAGTGAAGAAGCAAAACTAGTGCAGTAGAACAAACCTGGAAAGGACAAAGTTTTTATTCATATGCAACTATGTTAAAATTTACACATACTATATATGCTAGTACACTACAGATATACATTTTCTGCCAAACACTCCAGTGCAAAATCCAAACTGAATTTATGTGTTTTCTAGTGAAAAATAAAACTGCCTTTACCTTCACCACCATATGTTTGAAAAATCCACATTTGTCATTTGAAATTGCCTATCTCCTCCCTTTGGGATTGGAGAGTAAACACAGAGGATCATGAGGGAGTAACTTCTGCCCCTTAGTTCATCTTGGCTGCTACTGACATGCCCATTTTGTCATCCCCATGCTCCTTTCAAATATGAGTTAATCTGCCAAACGATTCCAATCCTTTCATACCAGATTTGGCTCCCAGGACCTTCTCTGCATCACTCAAGGGCATGGTGCTTAGCTAATTAGTAGTCAGGTCCCAGTTGTCCCTTAAACATATCCAATGGGAACCAGTAAAACCTCTGGTTCTGCTCTCTCTCTAGGATTACAAACCCTCCATCAGTGTGGAATCCGTCCAGCTGTTCTCTGGCCAAATACAAAACCCTTTATTTCTTTCATGCCCTCCCTCTCCATAAAGATTTGCTTAATTTCACTTGATGGAGAGTAGCAAAGACTCTGACTTAGTGTCAGAGCTTGGGAGCTCTAGAATTTTTCAAACACACCAAACTGCCTAATACTTCTTGATGGAGGAAAAAAGTCATTTTTGTGGCCAAAGAAGAAAGTAACAGTTTTATTCTCAATAACTTCTGTTATAAAGGAAGATGAAAACATTTATCAATTCTCAAATGTTTTAGCTCTTATGTTTAATCTCTACTATGGCTGTGTTGTATATTAGTATTGCTTTTAAGTTGTGGGTCCTGTAGAATGTTATCTGAAAAAGTAAACCTCCAAAAAAGAGAATTTTTATTATTCATTTTTCAAAAGCGATTAGGTTAAATATCTTGTAAGTTTGAGTAACAAAAGGCTAGACAGAAGATTTGGAGATTGACAATGATATGGATTTGTTCTATGATTTACTACAAGTCACAACTTATTGGAACCATAAAATGAACTGATAGAATAGTCACTGTCCACTATATTTGGCACTATTTTATTAATTTAAGAACAATGTAGTTTTCCATTTTATTTAAATGCCAGAATATACATAACAAGTACTTATTATTAGACTTTTTAGTTTATCGGTTTCTTCAATAAAATCAAAGAGTTGTACACAATTGCTCTTAACCAGGGGATTGCCTTTGAAAATACACATGCTTAAAATTCTGATTTAGTAGATTGATCCATCTGGTACCTGGATATCTTATAATTCTTTGTGATTCTGATGTGTACTTATATTTGAGAATCACTGGACTGGGTATCTAGATGGCATTTTCTAGCTCAAAACGTCTGTGATATCACAAGTGGAGCACAGAGGTTTTTGTTTCATTTGTACTGACAACTCACAATTTAGCCCCTTAAAAAAGAAATAAACAATGGTTTGAAAAATCGAGAGATTTATCCTCTGAGTTTTTAGCAGCATATTTCATTGTATCTTTTATTTTGGATTCTTCCATCTGTTTTAGTGCTTTTGTTTTTAAGACAAAAAGAATAAATATAATTTTTTCATTCCAATCATTTTGTGAGGGAGATAATAATATATTGCTTTCTCTTCTTTTGTAATAACTTAGTGAAGTGACACTTTGTGTATTGACATTTGCTAATCAGAAAATCTATGCATGAAATTATAGTTTTTCATAGAGGGTGGGTATAATGGTTCAAATTGTATTTAAAGTATTAAAAATAATCAATGACTGATTAATTACAGTGATATCACAAAGGTTTATTTGAGTGTTTTGATCCACTTGATTAGTTGCAACATCTTCAGTAGTGAATATTCAGCCAAAAGTTTAATCTAAATCTTGAGACATTAGCTAACAACCAAACACATTGATAAAAGAGGCATTGAAATGATGTAACACAAAATGAAGTCCTTTTGCCATGTCCATTCTAAATAACCTATTTTTGTTTATGTATAATCTGCTTATTTTTTATTACCCAAATCTCTACCTTTCATTATACAAATCCTTACTTTAAGAGTTTATTGAGAATAATTTAACATAACATTTATTATGATGGCTGTCAGCTTTCTATTGTTTCTATAATAGAGTAGATAACAAAATTGTTTTTCTTGTATAAGCCAAGACTAATATAAAAAAGTAGTTCATTTATTTGATGGTTTGTACAATTCTTTCAATATAGTCCCCTCAATAGTAAATTTTTATCACAGTGAATATGCCTATCTGAAGTACCCCATTTCTTCCCCTCTAATCTGTTTTAATCTGTCATGGCCTTGAAATAGATAGTCAAGTCTGTTAGGATTATATGCAAAGTAAAAGTAAACAGAACCTGAGAAAATATTTGTTGATCCACCTGAGTAAAGAGATACATGAGATTTAATAACTTTGGACTTGTAAAATCTATTTTGGAAGCTCAGACATATTTTCCCTTCTTCCTTATTCCTTATTCCAAGACTCATTATAGAGAAGTGAGATTTACAGATGGTTGAATTTTGAGGTTTAAGAAATCTATCAAGCAGAACTGCATTTCATAAATATTGTGTGAGAACATAACTGATCAGAGAGAGGAATTTTCCATTTTCAGACTCTCTAATAAAAATGGACAGTTTCCAGAATTAGTCCAGGTAAAAAAAATGATTTAGAACTGATCAAATAATGTTTGCATTGCCAATATTACCCAAAATGCATCAATAAATGGGTTTATTTTGAAAGAATTATGAGACAGAGTAAGCTTCAACTTATTTCAATATGAACATTGTATTATACTTTTATATTATTGCTTGTTATCTTTACATAACTATAACTAAGACTCAACTATAGGCTTCACACTTTATATTGAGAATTTAGTAGATAGTTATAGTCCACAATAATTTCCTTTTCCCAGAAATCATCCTTTGCTATTTGGATATATGCCATTTTTAATTAGTTAAATCTATATAAGACTATTTTTAAAACTATTTTGTCGTGTTTATATATTTTTTCTAAGAAGATAGTAAGAGAAACCCACACATACATACACATATGTGAACAAGTTGACTCAACAATTTATTATTAACTGGCAAGAACAATGGTCAAAGGATAGTAAGTCTTCTGTCCCCATCAGTAAAGAACTTCATTAGGTGCTAACCATGTCAGCATAACTCCCCATTCATCTGTGTGGAGTTCATTAATGGTAGAAATTCCAAGAAATTTTGAATTGGAAAGTGGATGTATATTTGTGGAAGCAAGCATATGTGCAAATGTGTATGCACACATGTGTGCACATACATAGAAACGAGAATATATTCTTGTCCTTTTGGCCTGCCCTCCTAGTTTAAACATATTTCAAGAGCTTTCTGGAATCGAGCTCTGGAGCCCAGGTCAATTAATATTTGAACTTATCTTGGTTATAATATATACATATTAATTACAGCTCGCAGATAAGTAGCCTCTTTCTGTAATTGATGAAAAACTTTGGTTTGAAATAACAGAGAGTGGCCTGTGGCATCATCTTGATTATAGTAGGGTTAAATTTTGCAGCATGCCCTTTAAAACCAAAAGGCTGCATGTACAAAAGAGGATGGGACTTTGAGATTGATAGCTTTGCCTTCACTAGATGTGTTGCCTTGAACAAGTCACTTAACCTTTGTAAGCCTCAGTCAGTTCATTTAAATAATGGACATATTAATAGCAACTTTGTTATGGAGATACTAATAGCAGAGTTGTTATGAAGATTAAATGAGGTACTGTCACATATAAAGCACTTTACAAATGTGTACCATGTTTCATGATAATGACGATGATGGTAATGATTTAACTGTTGAGAGAGAGAGAGACAGAGAGGTGGGGAAGGAGGAGGAAAGAAGTGAGAGAAAGGAAGGGAGGGAAGGAGGAAGAAAGAAAGAGGAGAAAGAAAATAAAGGATAATGAATAAATGAATGAATGATTTGAATGGTGAGGTCTTTATATCGCCTTAACAATTTTTAGATTTTCTCATAGAGTGTGAAACCCATGGAGTTTGTACCCATGCCAAGGTCCCAGAGACTTGGCAGCTGCTGATAGTTTTTGTTTTCATGATCTCAGGCTATTGGGACTCTGGAGCCATCCTTTAGGGCTTGATGTGAGATTGCTACATTTCTGGTTAAACACTCCGCATCTGATAGGCACAAAGCAAAACACCTTGTCCTGATCCCTCTCTCTTCAGACATCAGGCCTTTAATCTAGTTAGTGTCACTTACATCTTAGTCCCACAGCCTTCCAGGTCAGTTCCCTTGATTTAAGGTACCGGCCTTTTCTGCCCTCTCAGAGTAAGAAAATCTCCCTTCGTCAAACTGCTGTGCTTAAAAGAGCGAGAACAAAAAAAACAACAAAAAAAACCCCAAAACAAAACTATCCTCTCTACTTAAAAATAATTGAAACAAAAACTCAAAAGAGACCAATGTGATTGACGTGAATATAAATGTGAATGATTATATGAACATATAGGCATAGATATTGGTCTGGAGTGTTATTACTGATCCTGTAGCTTTTTTAAATACACAGTCAAGGAATATGGCTTATCAGAAAACATAGATACCACCTTTTTTTTTCTGTAGTGTGGTTTGCCTTTCCAGGACTTCTATTATAGTTCATTGGTATATCATAGAACATATATTTTACGAAGAAAAACATAATGCTCATAGAAGTGAAGTAGTTTTCTCATGGTCACACAGTAATGCATAGCAGTTAGGGCAGGTCTGCAGATCACATGCTTCTCTCAAGGTTTTCTTCGTGTCCTATACCATGCTGGACCTCTGAAAGTAACAGAGTTGGAGTGCAGTTGTCCATATGACTCACACAACTAGGGAAGATGAGAATCCCAAAAGCAAGTCAGTATTTCAGAGACTCCTCAATAGACTCCAGCAGTCTCCTGTGCTGTTGCTAAAAATACATGCTTATTTTGGACTTACCTCCTGGAAATTCTGATTTTAGCAAATTGGAAGTAAGATCTGAGTCTTTAAAATACTCTGCAGAAGATTCACATGCAAAGCCATAATGCATAAATATTGGGCTATCCATGTCCTTTGAACTGCATGGAAAAGGGTATAGCCATGGCAATAGTTTATGTTTGTAAGCCTCTTTTTGGAGAACAGAGCACCCAGCTAATGCTAATCTGTACCAGAAGCCTAAAATGGGGAATGTCCTAAGAGGTGTTGAGAGGACAGGTCGATTCAGGAAATGGTACTATCAACAGGTAATAGGATGCAGCCATTGAGATTAAATTTTAAGTGTCAGCTTCTCATCTGCAGACTAACTGGGTCTGAGGAGGATTTAGAGCTAGAATTCTAAAAAGTGAATTTATGATTAAGATAGAGTTAGTATGCTAAACATTTCTTTCTCAAATGGGAACTTTTTATGGAAAAAGTGCTATCTTCCGCTAGTTCTGATGCTCTATTTTAGAAGCCCTAGTCATCAAGGAAATGGCTATTAAAGGACATTGGTGTGGAAGGAGCAGACGAACCCATTAAGGGACATTGGTGAGGATTTATTTGAAAGGATATTGAACAGAATGGGGTCTTAGGGATTTTTTTTTCCAGAATATACTGTTTTTACTATACATAATGCTTGTTGGGTACTTGGCATTTGAAAGTGTGATGCCAACGGATTGCTACCCAGTGAGATTTTCCTCCAAGATTTGGGTGGGAGCTTAAGATAGGAATTTCATCCAAGATACACCAGATCTTTAATGTTACAAGCAGCCTGGCATAGGCTGAGAATGGCTATTCACTGGGTCTTGCTTAAGCTTGGCAAATAACCAGAGCTGTAGAGGGAATATTGGTTAGGAAAGATGGAGTTAGTTCATTAGTAGAAATGCAGTAAGAGAAACTTACAATCTAGGTACAATTGCACTGGACCTAAGAGAGGCAATGAAACACAGGAATGCAAGTCTCTAGGCTTATAAGCAGGTTGCTAGAGTATAACTTACTTATGAACTAGAAATATAGTACTGGAAAATAATTTGCAATCTTAAAAAACTAAGCAGCTTTGCTCTGTGGTAGGATACTCAGCCTGGCATATTCATTCAATGAGAAGCTAATGACTACAGTAACTGAAACAAGCTATAGCTTGAAGAGCTGGGGACTCAGACTACCTGAGAAGTTGGATCAGTTTATCCAACTGCTTAGTACTGATTGTGTGATAGGAAAGGACTTTTATTGTTCCCTCTGTAATTGTGGTTCAGTGCATTTTAGAACTCGGTGTGATATTTATTTTTGGTCAGTGAGAGATTGGCAGAATCAGAAACAGGTTATGGAGCATAAAAAGCACTCCTGGAGTGGGATGCGAAATTAAGGAGGACTCTAGCAATAGGCACTAAGAGAAAACTGAGAGTTGGTGGAAGTGTCATGAGGATATAGGAGTCTGAGAGGAAATATGCAGAAATATATTGCAGATTAATGATTGCTGTCCCACGCACTCAGAGCAGGTATTTATTGCCTTGCAACAGATTTTAGAAGTCCAATTTCCACCCTTCAGATATTAGGAGTATGTCAAATAAACGACCTCAATTCAGAAATTACCCAAGGTGAAGGCATAAAATTTATTTATGCAAATTAAAGCTTAAATACTAAAACTATTTAGTGAAGATAAGTGTCCTCAATAAATAATTTTAATTTTAAAGAATGACAGTTTTCAGAATTTGACATTTGAGATATCTTATTTTTTTAATGTTTATTTATTTTTTAATGTTTATTTTTGAGAGAGAGATAGAGCATGAGCAGGGGAGGGCAGAGAGAGAGGGAGACACAGATTCCAAAGCAGGCTCCAGCTTCTGAGCTGTCAGCATAGAGCCTGATGTGGGGCTCGGAACCCATGAACTGTGAGATCAGACCTGAGCCGAAGTCAGACACTTCACCGACTGAGCCACCTGGGTGCCCCTTTAATGTTTATTTTTGGGGGAGAGAGAGAGAGAGCAAGAGAGCGCCCAAGTGGGGCAGGGGCAGAGAGTGAGGGAGACAGAGTACCCGAAGCAGGCTCCACACTGATAGCAGAGAACCTGATGCAGGGCTCAAATTCACGAACCATGAGATCACAACCCAAGTCAAAGTTGGACACTTAATTGACTGAGCCACCAAGGTGCCCCTGAGATATCTCATTAAATAAATGTATGTAAGAATGAACCAGTTTTTATACTAGGAAAAGGTTCTTTTTAGATATTGTGGTTTAATCCAGTTATAAGTATATTTTAATAAGCTAAAAATTTACCCCAAATTTCTATTTTAATTAAAAGAAAACTTAACAAAAAATCATAAAAGTAAGCCCCCCCACCTTCTTTTACATTATTAAAAACTGTTATACTGATAATCAAACATCAAAAAAATTCAAAGCTTTTGAAACCTTTTTCTAAGAATATGAACCACTTCTCATTTTTCCCAAATGGTACCAATTACTGCACTTAAGCCATCAGGAAGTTTGCTCTTGTGTTCTAGTAGAAAAAGGGAGCAGAACAATCTTCTCTTAAAATTTACCAATCCAACTAGTTTTATCAATGGATTTCTGTCATTTGTCAGAATGTCAGAATGTCAAACATTTGTCAAATGTCATTTGTCAGAATGTCAAAAACCCAGGTTTTTCTTTGATCTTGTGTGTTGGATTGGAATAAATATATCCACAATACAATCAAACTTTGCTCTGATTTTTTAATATGTTTTGGTATTTTGAGACAAACTAGGCATACTTTAAATTATAAGAATTTTAACTAAACCCAAACAAAATTTAAAATTGATACTACACAATTCCAAAGGAATGCAATGTGCAAAACTTTTTCAATTTATTACATATTGTCCAAGTGTAATTTGGCTTTGATGGTTTCTAAGTGGAGACCATTGAATGAATAAATATCCCAACTCATGAAAATTTAGAGTTAAAACCAAACAATAGCTAATGTCATTATGATTTATTTTGTATGTCTGTAAAACATTGAAGGAATCACCATCAAGTATTAGTAAATTTAAAAAAATATGTGTATATGCACACACATATATGTATCCTTACAACACACATTTTAAAAGATCTTCCTGTAGTTCAAGGCAGAGTCAGGTTAAGATTTTTGAATAAATTACATTTATTTTATATTGCATTTCCATTATCCTTTCTGTGAATGATTAATATATGTATATATAATACATTGATGTGATTCAGAAAATATTATGCATTGTATAAAAATGTATACTCTTTTCCTATATGATATGGAGAGTTTTAGAAGAAAAGTAGGTGAAGCATAAAGAATGGAATGAGATTATCTTACTTTGCCTAGAACCACTTATAAAGACTTTTTCTTGTTTATAGAGAAACATTATAAAGATATAAATATTTTGTTTTAATCAAGTTATTATAATAGAAATTCAAATATACCTTAATTCCATTGTGGGTGGCAAGACTCTTTACTTGCCTAAATCTTGAAAAATATAATAGATTAGAAAAAACTATATGATATGTAGAGAATCTCTCATGAAATAATGACAGATCAAAACTTTGCCTTAGTAAAAATGGAGGTGATATGAATATGAAGAGCTGTGACATAAAACAGGCTGGTTTCTGGAAAGTGTAATAAATAGGAAAAACTGAAAATAAGCTGCTGGATATTTGGGGCAGGACAAGAATATGTCCAGCGATTTAGGACAAACTTCCACACTTAGTTTTTATCTAAATTCTCTCAACCTACTTTAAAAAATACTTGTTTTACACCTGGTCTGAAATATACATTCAGTCTAAGATTGCCAGATCCAGCAAATAAAGATACATATGCTTGAATATTGCATGGGACATACTTACACAAAAAGAACAATGAAATTTTATCTGAAATTCAAATTGATTGGGTGTCCCATAATTTATCTAACACTGCTAATACAATTGGATCTTATTTTGATGAAATTTATGTATCAATCATCATATGTGCCTACTGTGATGTTCCTGTCCTTAAAAAAAAAAGGAGTTTACTTTTTTTATCTTGCTTAGATAAGGAGAGTGATTCAATTTAGGTAGAGAAGATAAAATTCTTCTAGAACCACTTAGATTGTGGAGGGGAGTAGAACATCATGAAGGACAAGAATGCAATAAGGAAAGTATCTCTCCCATCCTGTGTACTAGCAATTTAATCAAACAAATTCAACCAGTCCCTGAGGCGTTTAATGATAGGCTTAATTAGTGAGATCCCAAAATAATTTGTTACTTCTTATTGTTCACACAATTAACAGAGAGATCAAAGAGGACAAATTTTGGCCCTAAGCAAAGTCATAACATTCATATAGGTTAAGATCTTTTCATAGGTTTTTGGTGATTTTTTGACAACAGTTGTCTTTAGTGGCCATTGGCTTTTGTTCTCAGATGACCTTCGATTGCATCAGTTCAGTTGCCACCTATTGAACTAATTTATATAAGGCCTTTCCTACATCTGCTTATCCATAAAGCAAGAGATGATTCTTGCACCTATATGTAAAAGACTACACCATGAAATTAATGAATGTGATGGCAAGAGAGGACCCATATATATTCAGTTTCTGATCTTCAGCAAGAATTATAGATCCCATGAATTTTTAAAACAATTTATTATTGCTTTGTTAAAGGCCAAAACCTAAAATTTCCAGAAGCTAGGAAAGAAACGTTTATTTCCGCTAGAAGACACTGGTTTTGCTGTAATAGGAGTAGTGAGGAGGATTAATGAGAATAAAACCTGGATTGCATCAGAAATCCACCAGGAAAATAGACCTTGGGCTGTACTGTAAGCTACAGAGGTAGTATGGATTTCTTTCCTGTGTCAAATATCTTATAAATCCACTGTAAATAAGTTTATGAGTGAATATTCTTTTCTAAGTTAAAATCATGTTTTCTCTCATTACCTATAGCTAGCTAATTATTTTTTGTTTTCAAATAATTCCATTGTCTTGCTTTCCTTGTATACCAAGATTGATTACTACACAAAGTACTAAGCTACTTTTGTTTAATTCTGTGAATGCCTCTTTAAAAACATTTATTAATTAATTGCAAAATTACTGCATGTTCTTTTGTAGATAGTTTAGAAAGGGAGGGGAAAAGACAATTTTTTTTTTAAGTCATTTCAAATCTTACTACCAAAAGAACTGTAACCAGTACATCCTGTTTTAGGACATTGTTGTGGAAATTATTGTCACATACTTTTTAGTTTCAGTTGTTTAATAACTTATCCCCTCCTTTAGAAGACAAGTCATCCAGTAGGATAATCAGTTCAGAATGGGGTCATCTCTCCTTCTTCAAGATTGGAAGAGTAAAACAGGGGTGATTTATTTCTGGCCTTGCACATCTTTGGTTTGGCACCCATTAGTTGATCTGTAATGGTTTATCTTTGAATTATCCTCCAAAATTTAATATCAGAAAAAATGTTTTGTAAAAATAAGAATGTTCATCTTCTTTTGAAGAATCAGGATATTTGGTATGCCCAGGCCAGATTGTAAAATAGAAGGAATTCCTAGAGTTGGTAGTCTCTACATGCTTTAGACGGTACTCTACCTTTCTGCTTGCTCAGTTTACTAATTACCGAGGCCCTCTACCAGGTGTAAAATATGTTGGTATCTAAACACTACAAAATAGTGAAAGCTTGTCCCAAGGGCTGATCTTCTTCAGTTTCATGGTTTCTTGAACTCTCCATTTAAAGACTGGGCTATTCTTCCACTAAGGCCCAAACAGTGAGAAATTACCCCAAACTGGGTCAAAAATTTAGAAAAAAAATAATAAAGAAAATATCCTTTACTTTTTGGAAAAACAGCATGTGACTTTTATAGTAACCTCATCAACATGTACTAACCAGTTCAGGGGAATGAAAAAGTGAAGGGGTCCTTAAAGGGGCTTTATAATAGCATCAGAATATCTTCTAAGTAATGATTTAAAATTTTGTGGACAACAATTTTTTAAATCATATCCATCTTATGTTGGGAGGGTCATATTTTGTGAGTAAAAACATCTAAGTACATTTTTTTTTAGTTTTTTGGTGACGATGTTGGTGTGGATTCAAATGAGTGTGTATATATTTATTATCTGTTTATCTTGACACAAATTGCACATATACTTCTTAATTTCTTATATTTACACTGAAATATGAGTAGATTAATTGACATAATTCAGTTATCTATCTTTTTTATGTCTTCACTAAAGAAAAAGTGCACTCTACTGAGACGGATTCAGTTAATTAAGTCACTCTTACTTCATATTATATATTATTCTGTTTAGGCAGCATAACAATCCTGTTGACATTTTGCCCATGGGTGACCTCTTTCAAAGCTAATTCCTATTCAGTTGTCCTCTGTAAGTGAATGAAAAGATAAAGTATAAAATGAACAGTTTATCTTATTAAGAATCCAGAATATCAATGTGAAGGAAAAATAAAACTGACATAAGTTCATAATGTAATAAAATAAGAACCATTTAATACAAGATATGTATTTATTTAATAGATTTATGCTTGACATCCATTTCTCTGGCACAGGCAAACAACATAAGGATTGTTTTCTTAATTTCCCAAATAGATTTATTTGAATTTACTTATTTCTTTATTTATTTTGAGAAAGAGAAAGAAAGTGTGAGCAGGGGAAGGACAGAGAGAGGGGGTGAGACAGAATCCCAGGCAGATTCCAGGCTGTCAGTGCAGAGCCCAATGCAGGGCTACGTCTCATGAACCATGAACCATGATCACACACATGGTTCATAACCAACTGAGCCACCCAGGCACCTCCCCAAATAGATTTAGACCTTGTTACTAAAAAGCTGAAAAATAAGGATTCTGTGTAAATTAAATACAAAAAGATAATTATTAATAATTTTATGGAAGATTTTACTGAAAAGTTGCTAATTTATTAAGTATAAACAACTCAATAAGTAATTAGAAAATTTTTGCATTAGTTATAGAGTAGATCTTTAGTATTTTCTAAGACATCTATCATCAACTCTAAATGATGAAATATCTACTTTAAATTTTTAATATTTAAAGGGCACCTGACTGGCTTAGTCTGTTTAAGCATCTTACTCTTGGTTTTGGCTCAGGTCATGATCTCGTGGTTTTATGAGTTCAAGCCCCATATGGGCTCCCTATGCTTCAGATTCTCTGTCTCCTTCTCTTTCTGCCCATCCCCCACTTGCACTGTCTCTGTCTCTCTTAAAATAAATAAACATGAAATTACTAATATTAACAAAATTCTTTTTTTAATTTTATTTTTTATGTTTTTAACTTTACATCCAAGTTAGTTAGCATATAGGGCAACAATGATTTCAGGAGTAGATTCCTTAGTGCTCCTTACCCATTTAGCCCATCCCCTCTCCTCAACTCCTCCAGTAACCCTCAGTTTGTTCTCCATATTTATGAGTTTCTTCTGTTTTGTCCTGCTCCCTGTTTTATATTATTTTTGTTTCCCTTCCCTATGTTCATCTGTTTTGTCTCTTAAAGTCCTCATATGAGTGAAGTCATATGATTTTTGTCTTTCTCTGATTGACTAATTTTACTTAGCATAATACCCTCCGTTCTATCCATGTAGTTGCAAATGGCAAGATTTCATTCTTTTTGATTGCCGAGTAATACTCCATTGTATATATATACCACGTCTTCTTTATCCATTCATCCATCGATGGACATTTGGGCTTTTTCCATACTTTGGCTATTGTTGATAGTGCTGCTATAAACATTGGGGTGCATGTGTACCTTCGAAACAGCACACCTCTATCCCTTAGATAAATACCTAGTAGTGCAATTGCTGGGTCGTAGGGTAGTTCTATTTTTAGTTTTTTGAGGAACCTCCATACTGTTTTCCAGAGTGGCTGCACCAGCTTGCATTCCCACCAACAATGCAAAAGAGATCTTTCTCCGCATCCTCGCCTACATCTGTTCTTGCCTGAGTTGTTAATGTTAGCCATTCTGACAGGTGTGAGATAGTATCTCATCGTGGTTTTGATTTATACTTCCCTGATGATGAGTGATGAGCATTTTTTCAAGTGTCGGTTGGCCATCTGGATGTCTTCCTTGCAGAAGTGTCTACTCATGTCTTTTGCCCATTTCTTCACTGGACTATTTGCTTTTTGGGTGTTGAGTTTGATAAGTTCTTTATAGATGTTGGATACTAACCCTTTATCTGGTATGTGGTTTGCAAATATCTTCTCCCATTCTGTCAGTTGCCTTTTAGTTTTGCTGATTGTTTCCTTTGCTGTGCAGAAGCTTTTCATTTTGATGCGGGCCCAGTAGTTCATTTTTGCTTTTGTTTCCCTTACTTCCGGAGACGTGTTGAGTAAGAAGTTGTTGCGGCCAAGATCAAAGAGGATTTTGCCTGCTTTCTCCTTGAGGATTTTAATGGCTTCCTGTCTTACATTTAGGTCTTTCATCCGTTTTGAGTTTATTTTTGTGTATGGTGTAAGAAAGTGGTCCAGGTTCATTCTTTTGCATGTTGCGTTCCCATGCGTTCCCAGCACCATTTGCTAAAGAGACTGTTTTTATTCCATTGGATATTCTTTTCTGCTCTGTCAAAGATTAGTTGGCCATACCTTTGTGGGTCCATTTCGGGGTTCTCTATTCTGTTCCATTGATCTGAGTGTCTCCTCTTGTGCCAGTACCATACTGTCTTGATGATTACAGCTTTGTAGTATAGCTTGAAGTCTGGGATTGTGATGCCTCCTGCTTTGGTTTTCTTTTTCAAGATTGCTTTGGCTATTCGGGGTCTTTTCTGGTTCCATACAAATTTTAGGATTATTTGTTCTAGCGCTGTGAAGAATGCTGGTGTTATTTTGATCGGGATTGCATTGAATCGCTTTGCGTAGTATAGACATTTTAACAATATTTGTTCTTCCTATCCAGGAGCATGGAATCTTTTTCCAATTTTTTTTTTGTCTTCTTCAATTTCTTTCATAAGTTTGCTATAGTTTTCAGTGTATAGATTTTTCACCCCTTTGGTTAGATTTATTCCTAGATATTTTATGTTTTTTTATGCAACTGTGAATGGGATCGATTCCTTGATTTCTCTTTCTGTTGCTTCATTGTTGGTGTATAGGAATGCAACCGATTTCTGTGTGTTGATTTTATATCTTGCAACTTTGCTGAATTCATGAATCAGTTCTAGCAGTTTTTTGCTAGAATATTTTGGGTTTTCTGTATAAAGTATCATGTCTTCTGCGAAGAGTGAAAGTTTGACCTCCTCCTGGCCTATTTGGATGCCTTTTATTTCTTTGTTATCTGATTGCAGAGGCTAGCACTTCCAATACTATGTTGAATAACAGTGGTGAGAGTGGACATCCCTGTCTTGTTCCTGACCTTAGGGGGAAAGCTCTCAGTTTTTATTAGCAGTGGGTCTTTCATATATGGCTTTTATGATCTCGAGGTATGCTCCTTCTATCTCTACTTTCTTGAGGGTTTTTATCAAGAAAGGTTACTATATTTTGTCAAATGCTTTCTCTGCATCTATTGAGAGGATCATGTGGTTCTTGTCCTTTCTTTTATTGACGTGATGAATCACGTTAATTGTTTTGCGGATATTTAACCAGTCCTGCATCCCAGGTATAAATCTTACTTGGTTGTGGTGAATAATTTTTTTAATCTTGTTGGAGCCGGTTGTCTGGTATCTTGTTGAGTATTTTTGCGTCCATGTTCATCAGGGAAAATTGGTCTATCATTCTCCTTTTCAGTAGGGTCTCTGTCTGGTTTTGGAATCAAGGTAATGCTGGCTTCATAGAAAGAGTTTGGAAGTTTTCCTTCCACTTCTATTTTTTGGAACAGCTTCAAGAGAATAGGTGTTAACTCTTCCTTGAATGTTTGGTAGAATTCCCTGGAAAGCCATCTGGCCCTGGACTCTTGTTTTTTGGCAGATTTTTGATTACTAATTCAATTTCCTTACTGGTTATAGGTCTGTTCAAATTTTCTATTTCTTCCTGTTTCAGTTTTGGTAGTGTATATATTTCTAGGAATTTTTCCATTTCTTCCAGATTGCCCATTTTATTGGCATATAATTGCTCATAATATTCTCTTATTATTGTTTGTATTTCTGCTGTGTTGGTTGGGATCTCTACTCTTTCATTCTTGATTTTATTTATTCGGGTCTTTTCCTTTTTCCTTTTGATCAGACTGGCTAGTGGTTTATCAATTTTGTTAATTCTTTCAAAGAACCAGCTTCTGGTTTCATTGATCTGTTCTACTGTTTTTTTGGTTTCGATAGCATTAATTTCTGCTCTCATCTTTATTATTTCCTGTCTTCTGCTGGTTTTGGGTTTTATTTGCTGTTCTTTTTCTAGCTCCTTAAGACGTAAGGTTAGGTTGTGTATCTGAGATCTTTCTTCCTTCTTTAGGAAGGCCTGGATTGCTATATACTTTCCTCTTATGACTGCCTTTGCTGCTTCCCAGAGGTTTTGGGTTGTGGTGCTATCATTTTCATTGACTTCTATATACTTTACAATTTCTCTTTAACTTCTTGGTTAGCCCATTCATTCTTTAGTAGGATGTTCTTCAGTCTCCAAGTATTTGTTACATTTCCAAATTTTTTCTTGTGGTTGATTTTAAGTTTCATAGCGTTGTGGTCTGAAAATGTGCACAGTATGATCTCAATCTTTTTGTACTTACTTAGGGCTGACTTGTGTCCTAGTATGTGGTATATTCTGGAGAATGTTCCATGTGCACTGGAGAAGAATGTATATTATGCTGCTTTAGGATGAAAAGTTCTGAATATATCTGTTAAGTTCATCTGGCCCAGTGTGTCATTCAAAGCCATTTTTGCCCTATTGATTTTTTTTTTTCAATTTTTATTTTTATTTTTTTTTCTGAAATTTATTGACAAATTGGTTTCCATACAACACCCAGTGCTCATCCCAAATGGTGCCCTCCTCAATACCCATCACCCACCCTCTCCTCCCTCCCACCCCCCATCAACCCTCAGTTTGTTCTCAGTTTTTAACAGTCTCTTATGCTTTGGCTCTCTCCCATTCTAACCTCTTTTTTTTTTTTTCCCTTCCCCTCCCCCATGGGTTCCTGATAAGTTTCTCAGGATCCACATAAGAGTGAGACCATATGGTATCTGTCTTTCTCTGTATGGCTTATTTCACTTAGCATCACACTCTCCAGTTCCATCCACGTTGCTACAAAAGGCCATATTTCATTTTTTCTCATTGCCATGTAATATTCCATTGTGTATATAAACCACAATTTCTTTATCCATTCATCAGTTGATGGACATTTAGGCTCTTTCCATAATTTGGCTATTGTTGAGAGTGCTGCTATGAACATTGGGGTACAAGTGGCCCTATGCATCAGTGCTCCTGTATCCCTTGGATAAATTCCTAGCAGTGCTATTGCTGGGTCATAGGGTAGGTCTATTTTTAATTTTCTGAGGAACCTCCACACTGCTTTCCAGAGCGGCTGCACCAATTTGCATTCCCACCAACAGTGCAAGAGGGTTCCCGTTTCTCCACATCCTCTCCAGCATCTATAGTCTCCTGATTTGTTCATTTTGGCCACTCTGACTGGCGTGAGGTGATACCTGAGTGTGGTTTTGATTTGTATTTCCCTGATAAGGAGCGACGCTGAACATCTTTTCATGTGCCTGTTGGCCATCCGGATGTCTTCTTTAGAGAAGTGTCTATTCATGTTTTCTGCCCATTTCTTCACTGGGTTATTTGTTTTTCGGGTGTGGAGTTTGGTGAGCTCTTTATAGATTTTGGATACTAGCCCTTTGTCCGATATGTCATTTGCGAATATCTTTTCCCATTCCGTTGGTTGCCTTTTAGTTTTGTTGGTTGTTTCCTTTGCTGTGCAGAAGCTTTTTATCTTCATAAGGTCCCAGTAATTCACTTTTGCTTTTAATTCCCTTGCCTTTGGGGATGTGTCAAGTAAGAGATTGCTACGGCTGAGGTCAGAGAGGTCTTTTCCTGCTTTCTCCTCTAAGGTTTTGATGGTTTCCTGTCTCACATTTAGGTCCTTTATCCATTTTGAGTTTATTTTTGTGAATGGTGTGAGAAAGTGGTCTAGTTTCAACCTTCTGCATGTTGCTGTCCAGTTCTCCCAGCACCATTTGTTAAAGACGCTGTCTTTTTTCCATTGGATGTTCTTTCCTGCTTTGTCAAAGATGAGTTGGCCATACGTTTGTGGGTCTAGTTCTGGGGTTTCTATTCTATTCCATTGGTCTATGTGTCTGTTTTGGTGCCAATACCATGCTGTCTTGATGATGACAGCTTTGTAGTAGAGGCTAAAGTCTGGGATTGTGATGCCTCCTGCTTTGGTCTTCTTCTTCAAAATTCCTTTGGCTATTCGGGGCCTTTTGTGGTTCCATATGAATTTTAGGATTGCTTGTTCTAGTTTCGAGAAGAATGCTGGTGCAATTTTGATTGGGATTGCATTGAATGTGTAGATAGCTTTGGGTAGTATTGACATTTTGACAATATTTATTTTTCCAATCCATGAGCAGGGAATGTCTTTCCATTTCTTTAAATCTTCTTCAATTTCCTTCAGAAGCTTTCTATAGTTTTCAGCATACAGATCCTTTACATCTTTGGTTAGATTTATTCCTAGGTATTTTATGCTTCTTGGTGCAATTGTGAAAGGGATCAGTTTCTTTATTTGTCTTTCTGTTGCTTCATTGTTAGTGTATAAGAATGCAACTGATTTCTGTACATTGATTTTGTATCCTGCAACTTTGCTGAATTCCTGTATCAGTTCTAGCAGACTTTTGGTGGAGTCTATCGGATTTTCCATGTATAATATCATGTCATCTGCAAAAAGCGAAAGCTTGACTTCATCTTTGCCAATTTGGATGCCTTTGATTTCCTTTTGTTGTCTGATTGCTGATGCTAGAACTTCCAGCACTATGTTAAACAGCAGCGGTGAGAGTGGGCATCCTTGTCGTGTTCCTGATCTCAGGGAAAAAGCTTTCAGTTTTTCCCCGTTGAGGATGATGTTAGCTGTGGGCTTTTCATAAATGGCTTTTATGATCTTTAAGTATGTTCCTTCTATCCCGGCCCTATTGATTTTTTGATTAGATGATCTGTCCTTTGCTGTGAGTGGGGTGTTGAAGTCTCCTACTATTATGATATTAGTATAGATGAGTTTCTTTATGTTTGTGATTAATTGATTTATGTATTTGTGTTCTCCCACATTTGGCACATAAATGTTTACAATTGTTAGGTCTTCTTGGTGGATAGACCCCTTGATTATGATATAAGGCCCTTCTGCATCTCTTGATACAGTCTTTATTTTAGAGTCTAGATTGTCTGATATAAGTATGGCTACTCCGGCTTTCTTTTGTTGACCATTTGCATGATAGATGGTTCTCCATCCCCTTATTTTCAATCTGAAGGTGTCTTTAGGTCTAAAGTGGGTCTCTTGTAAACAGCATATAGATGAATCTTGTTTTCCTACCCATTCTGTTACCCTATGTCTTTTGATTGGAACATTGAGTCCATTGATGTTTAGAGTGAGTACTGAAAGATATGAATTTATTGCCATTATGATGCTTGTAGAGTTGGAGTTTCTGATGATGTTCTCTGGTCCCTGGTCCTTTCTAATCTTTGTTGCTTTTGATATATATATATATATATATATATATATATATGTTTTTTTTTCATCGTTTCTCCCCTCAGAGAATCCCCCTTAAAATTTCTTGCAGGGCTGGTTTAGTGGTCACAAACTTTAATTTTTGTTTGTCTTGGAAACTTTTTATCTCTCCTTCCATTTTGAATGACAGCCTTGCTGGATAAAGAATTCTTGGCTGCATATTTTTCTGATTCAGCACAGTGAGTGTATCCTTTCTGGTCTGCCAAGTTTCTGCAGATAGGTCTGCTGCAAACCTGATCTGTCTTCCCTTGTAGGTTAGGGACTTTTTTTCCCTTGCTGCTTTCATGATTCTCTCCTTTCCTGAGTATTTTGTGAATTTGACTATGATATGCATTGTTTATGGTTGTTTTTTGTTGAATCTAATGGGGCTCCTCTGTGCTTCCTGGATTTTGATGTCTGTGTCTTTCCACAGGTTAGGAAAGTTTTCCGCTATGATTTGCTCACATAACCCTTTTACCCCTATTTCTCTCTCTTCCTCTTCTGGAACCCCTATGATTCTGATGTGGTTCCTTTTTAATGAGTCACTGATTTCTCTAACTCTTAAATTGTGCTCTTTTGCCTTAATCTCCCTCTTTTTTTTCTGCTTCGTTGTTCTCTAGAAGTCTGTCCTCTATATCACTGATTCTCTGTTCTGCCTCATCCATCCTTGCTGCCACTGCCTCTATTCGTGATTGCAACTCAGTTATAGCATTTTTTTTTCATTCTGGCTATTTTTTATTTCTTTTATCTCTGCAGAAAGGAATTCTAATCTATTTTCAACTCCAGCTAGTATTCTTATTTTCGTGATTCTAAATTCTGGTTCAGACATCTTGCTTGTATCTGTATTGGTTAAATCCCTGGCTGCCGATTCTTCATGCTCTTTCTTTTGTGGTGAATTCCTTCGTTTTGTCATTTTGAAGGGAGAAAAGGAATTAATGAGGTAGAAAAATTGAAAATAAAAAAATTAAAATCAAAGAAATTAAAATTAAAAAAATTAAAAACACACAGACACAGAAATCGAGTAAATGATGCTGGATCCTACATGTGTTTTGGTCTCAGTGTTGAAAGTGGTTTAACAGATTAGAGAAAAAAAGGGGGGGAGAAAAAAAAGTGATCGTTTGAGAATTTGAAAAAAATGAATACACTGAAGTAGTATAAAATGAGATGATAGGAGTAAAATAGAATTTGAAAAAATATACACAAAAGTAAAAAATACAGTAGAAAAGAATTAAAACAAAATATTTTTATAAAAATTAAAAATAAATATGATTTTTTTCTTTTTCTGTATTCAAGAAAAAGAAAAGAAAGTAAAAAGAGAAAAAAGATTAAAAACAGAAAAATAAAGGAAATCATTTGAAAATTTGGAAAAGTGAATACACTGTAGTAGACTAA
Source organism: Prionailurus bengalensis (assembly GCF_016509475.1). Lineage (NCBI taxonomy): Eukaryota > Metazoa > Chordata > Mammalia > Carnivora > Felidae > Prionailurus > Prionailurus bengalensis. Next base: position 58,355,022 of record NC_057349.1, on the reverse strand, counting down.
AATAAAATGATGGAAGTAAAATACAATTTGAAAAAATTTAAATAAAAGCAAAAAATATAGTAAAAAATTAAAGAAAATATTTTTAATAGAAATTTAAAGAAAAAAATGAAGTATTTTTTCTTTCTGAATTCAAGAAAAAGAAAAAATGAAAAAGAAAAAGAAAGAGAAAGGAAAAAAAGGGAATTGTTTGAAAACTTGAAAACCTGAATACACGGAAGTAGACTGAAATCAAATAATGGAAGTAAAAAAATTTAGAAAAAATTTACACAATATTAAAAAATATAGTAATAAAAATTAAAGAAAAAATATTTTTAATAAAATTGAAAATAAAAAGGAATTTTGTCTCTTTCTGTATTCAAAAGAAGTGTAAAAGAGAAAAAAAAAGAAAATTGAATAGATGGACCTGCTAACAGATTGAAGTAGGACTGAAATTATTTCGTTTTCCCCTAGAAGTCAGTCTGTGTAGCGCTTTATAGTCCATAAACTAAGCTGGTGGTGAGACTTGTGTTCTTGAAGAGCAACATTGGCCCAGTTGGGCGGGTCTCAGTGTAATGGCTCTGCTCTCCACTAGATGGCACTGCTAGCCTACAGGGGTGGATTGTTGCAGAGCTTGTAGGTGTGTATGCACATGCTCAGGAGCAGTGAATGTGGCACCAGCCAGCTACCCAGTCTGTTCTCCCGGATCAGCAATCGTGCACCCGTTCTCTGTCTTCAGCTTTCATTCACTCCCCACTTTTTCACTCTCCATGACCAGGCCCCAGGCAGTACCTCTCTCCCGAGTTTTATCTCAGATGTGGCTATTTTCCCTGGCCCCTTCCTTCTGAAGGACTGCAGCTTTGATCTGTTCCACCCCTCTACAGGAGGGTCTCAACAAGCAATGGCCGAATGAGCAATGGCCGAATGTCGGCTGCATCCAGGATCGCCTGCTGGACCCTGCTGCTGCCGGTGCCCTGAGACTGTGGCCAGGTGCCAGCCCGCCCCAGAAAAAGTTCACAAGATAGTGTAGCAGCAGCGTTTCAGAGATAATGGAAAATCACAACACACATCTGGCACCAGACTTCACCCTTAACGACCTTGTTCCAGCACCAGAGAATGTGGCCGTTTTCTGGGGTCTGCTGGGACCAGGTGGCTTCAACAGTCTCTACCAAATGTCCTTCCAGCAGTGGAACCACTTTTCCCTGTGCGGCCGGAGAATCTCCTGGCCCCCATTCTCTTCCTGGGGATTCACCCTTTCCACCAGAGCACTGCCAGGTATGGAGCTGCGGAGTTGCAGACTGTGCCCTCCCCTTGTTTACAGTCTTAATGGAATTTAAACCCTCTCCTTTCTCCTTTCTCCCTTTTTAGTTTAGTCCCTGAGTCTGTAGGGTTTCCAATTTTCCACTTTCTCTCCAGCTGCTTTTGGGGAGGGGTGCTTTCCCCTTATTCTTGCCCCCTCCCCAGTCTCAGTCCTCTCTCTGCCCGCAAAAGCGGCTCCTTACCTTCCGTGGCTTCTTGATCCCCACATTCACCTCTCCATGTCACATACCTGCTGAATTCTGTGGTTCAGGTTGTGCAGATTGTTGTGTTAATCCTCCAATCAGTTTTCTAGGTGTGTAGGATGGTTTAGTGTTCGTCTGGCTGTATTTCATGGATGTGAGACACACAAAAAACTTCCATGCTGTTCCATCATCTTGGCTCCTCCCCCCCCCAAATTAAGTCTTTTTAAACGCTTCAAAATCATTTTTAAATTAAATACATTCATAGGGGTTGAATCTGTCAGTTATTATATAAAAATAATAAATCACAATTAGAATTCAACTGCAATGGATATTCGTGTCCCTGTTGATTGAGTCTTTTGCCAACAGTCTCTAAAGTTCTTTGATTTTGATCTTCTATCAATAAAAATTTTTGTATATATATTTCTGAAATATGTATTATTTATAAATTATGTATATGGCTTCCTCCACTAATAAAACATACACACAAAATATTAATAAAAATGTAATATAGTCAATGAACACAAATTTTTTAATGTTATATTATTAGAAACCTAAAAATTTTGCTTATTTAAAAGTTATAATTAATGAGTACAATATAGTTAGATGTGCTGTCTTGCCTTTTTTTATTCTTGAATTTTGCCATAGGAACTTGAAAGTTAGCTTCTAATTTCACTGTGTTAAAATATTTCCTTTAAGGACTGACCAAGATGAAGAAGATACTATACAGTGGTACTTAGTTAAAAATGGATAAAGTATAACACCAGTTGTGCTTACTGAATCATTACACTTGCATTTCAACCACACCCGCTACATATGTAAGTCCTGTGGAAGGAAAGAGGAAGTACTACTGCTGGCCTGGTCTTCTGCTCTGTTTCCCTTTTTTACTATAGGTACTAGTGTGCCCTGGATGCTCCTGAAATCTGTGGTTCCTTAGTTAAAAGGTAACTCTCCTCCAGTGAAGTGATTTATTTTATTTTTTAATTCTTCTGAGACACTCCCACTGGTAAGATCTGACAATAGCTCTGGCAAGGCTAAACTCTCTTCTCCATCTGTCACTTACTATCCCCTCCTTGCTGCATTATGCATCCTAGCATTCTCCTTGAGCCCAAAGCCAAAGAGGAAACCCTCTTGAGAGAATCTCTTTAAAAATGGTCTGCAGTATTTCTTCCATTTCTTTGGATTCCACTACGATTGAAGCAGTATGACAAAGTAGTTAAGATATGGGGTCTGAAACCCAACTGCTGTATTCAAGTTGTGGCTCAGCCATCTATAGGCTCTATAACTTTGGGCTAATTGTGTCATTTTTCTGTGCTTCAGTTCCCCCAGACAACATGAGGACATATGTGGACATAGTTTTGGAAACAATTTCTGCTTTTGTGAGGTCATCAGGAAAAGTTGAAAGGTGATATTTAAGGAAAGATTTGAAAAAAGTGAGGGAGTATGGCATACAGAAATTTTGGGGAGATTTGTAAAGGTGAAGGGAACAGCATGTGTCAAATTCTTGAAGGAAAAGTATGTTTGGTCTGGCAAGAAACAGAAAAAGAGAAGAGTGTGTTTAGCATAGGAAAAGATTCTCAAGGATTAATTAGTTCAGAAAGAAAGTATGGAGGCAGATGATGACAGGCCAAGTATGCTATTACAAAGACTGTTTTAAACTCTGAAAGAGGATGGGGGCAATGAAGGACTCTGCATAGAAGCTGACTAGTTTTATTTTTTCCTGGGGTTTAGTTCCCCCTTTGCTCTACCACATGATATTCTAATTAAGTGGCTTAACCTGTCCTTTTTCCCCATGTAAGCTTCTTGGGTGCCAGAACCATTAATTATTTATCTTTGAATCTACAGAGCTTTGTATACTGTCAAGATTAGATTTTCCACAATTATGTGCTGGAAGAATGAATTACAAAGAAAGAGAAAAATTCAGTCTTGAATTAGTCAGCTGAGAGCAGTGAAAAGAGCTGTGTTACGAAATTCCATAGATTTGATATTTTTGTTCAGAAACACTGGCTTTGTGACCTTAGGGCAATTATATAATCATCAACTCATTCATCTTTTTTTACTTAATTCTGTGAACAAAACTATGGATCTCTTAAATTATCTGGGACTTGGTGTCCTTGTTTTTACAATGAGAGCTATACCTACCTGTGAAGTTCTATTCTCTCAAGATATCCAGTTCTAAATTAAGGGGATTGTGAGCCTCAAGGACTGTTTGTCTTAACTCACTCAAATGGGCCATTTCCCAGGTATGTTTTAATGAAATTGAAGACTGGAAACTGTCTCCCAACTATTAAAGCCTTAGGCCTATTGAGAAATCATTAGTTTTACAAAACGTTAAAATGCTTTGTCCCATTCAGTTTCACATTGCTAATGATCTTGAATCTACTTTTTCCCTTGATATTCTCATATTGTCTAATTCATAAAACTTAACAAAGCATATACTACACATAAACCTACATTACTCTTCTTTATAAAGACAATAGGGACGCATTAAAACATACACATTAATACAGATGCATAAAAGCAACTATATTAGTTACCATCAGACATGTTGTAATATGAATTCAGCCACTAATTATTGAAATATGCATTTAATAATTCATGTTTCATTAATAATGTAAAATAAAAATACAGCATATAAAGGAATATATGATGTATTTAGTGTGGCATTCTGGAGAATTATCTTGAGGCTACAGACTAATTTAAAATATTATTGTTCTTATCACATTCTGAGCTATTTCATGAAAACAGTCATATATTCTATTCATGACTTAGCTTTAACTTGGCTCCTCTAAAATATTCCTGCAGTATTTTTAATGCCTTGAGGGAGTAGGGTAGGATTTAAAATAAGACCATTTCTCTATAATCATTGCACATTATTATAGCATGTTGAAATAATAATAAAAGTTAGCATTGACGTATTTTATGTGGAGGGAAAAAATAATCTTGCAGCATATTTTCTGTTATTGCCCATTTTGAGGTAGAAAGTGTTTCTGTATTTTATTTTTTAATTTTAGCAATGGAAGACTAAACAAAGTCATTTATTTTACTTGGAAGATTTTCTACTATATACAGTCACTTGGAATGACAGGGTTTGGTGGTGTCTCTTGGGACTGCATGGCTCTTATTATGGTGACATCTCAAAGTAATGCCCACAATGTTGTCAACTGCATTATATACTGAAAAAAATTTTCCTATGGTCCAAAGGATTGCGGTCTTAACGGAATTTTCAAATTGCCATCCATGTTTGTTAATTAATCTATGTAATAGTCTATTTTTGAAAATATTATTATCCAGGTGACTATATTGCTTAAACATATTTGTATTTCATAACAGAAGAAGTCCTTTATTTTGATTATATATAATAACAATAACTATTTTGCATTACTTTTTGACCTTGGTCCTCATGAGATGTTTATTTTTCCTCATTCCTCTTGACAAATCCTATTCCATTTCTGATGTAATGGAGTCTCAAGGACCCACCTGTCACCAAGTGATCTTTGTTTTTTCTGATCACTCTTAACTATAGTCAGACACTTCCAGGGTACATGCTCTGATCTGGCTGCTCATAGAAATCTTGAAAAACTGCCAGCTGAAGCCAATATCTATCTTTAAGCCCCTTTCCAAATAATTTGTTTCTCTCTTTCTTTTTCCTTTGCTTTACCCCTCCAACACTTGATGATTCTGGGGTTTTTTGTTTGTTTGTTTTGTTTTGCTTTGCTTTTCAGGATTTTATTTTTTGGTAGTGAATCTATATCAATTGTGGAAGATATACTGCTTATACTTCAATTTTTTAATTTCTTTTTGATGATAAGATCTCATAAGGCAAAATGTGGCTCCTGAACCAGCTGCATTAGCATCAATTGGGAACTTTTTAGAAATGCAAATTTTCAGGTCTCATCTCAGACCTATTGACTCAGAAACACTGGCGTGAGACCCGAAAACTTTAACAAGCATGCCACATAATTCTAATTACATTAAAGTGTGAGAATCATAGTCATAAGGCTTTTGTGTCATCTAGGAATTTAAATTTCTTCTTCCATCTACAATGGATTTGGCCTTGATTTTTCCCTTCACATATGCCTTGATTTGAATTTGCTTTTCTGCTTCTGAGTCATGTTCTCACTCAAAATACTATAGTGTGTGACAAGCCTGGATTATTTGATACCAAATATTTGACAATAGTGTACTCTTTTCATTATTCTGTACTGCCAGTCAAGGTGATTTTAGTGTAGATGCTCTCCTAGGACCTTATATTAACTTTAATGGCACAGCTTAATCTCAGCCTATAGAGAGACATCTCTTATTTATGAACTCTCCCTTTAAATCCTCAGCCCCTCAAAAAACTCAAAGAACATCAGTTTCAAGTGTAATATATCTCTCAATCAGATTTACTGTATTCAGTGCCATCAGGAAAGTCATTGTGATTCCTCTTCTTTTTCAAAGGAAATAGTCACCTAGCTCTACCTACACCAGCTCTGCCAAGTTTTCCACAATTGGCGACTTATGATATTAATATACTAATATAGTTTTATTTATATATGTGTGAAAATGTATTTGCATCTCGTTTTAATTTCACATTGGCTATGTCATATAATCATATGTGTGAGACATATGATTTGCATTGTAAAATAAGCCAATACTATAAAATTATAAGCCATGCCATTTTGAGGATACTTCATTTTATATTCATCACATACTGATTTTTAAGACCCTTCCAAGAAACGTTCCCGCAAAAGTGGCCATTTGATAGAAGTAAACATGTCCAACTTGACCACTTCTTTCACTGTCACCTACTTTTCAGTAATAATTATTTGTAGTCTTATCTTTCTTCCTGTACCTTTAAAGATTCATGTACATCACTCTAATGAATTCATTTAATAAATGTAATGGTAGCCAACTATTATTTTCACTTTAAGTAGTTTATTTTAAAATGTTAACTGAGGGGTGCCTGGGTCGCTCAGTTGGTTAAACGTCCAACTCTTGGTTTAGGCTCAGGTTATTATCTCACGGTTCCTGATTTCAGTCCTGTGTTGGACTCTGCACTGAGCCTGCTTGGGTTTCTCTTTCTCCCTCTCTCTCTGCCCTTCCCCTGCTCATGCACTCTTTCAAAATAAATAAATAAACTTAAATAAAAAAACTCACCTGAACTTAATGCAATTATTTACATAGAGAGGTTACTTAAAACATAATTTTAAATGTTTTATCAAATCTGTTTTTGTAAAAAGGTCCTAATGACATATATCCTCCAAATCTTAAAATTTAGTAACAATAAATTAGGTATTTGTTTAACATAAAATCTGTTTTCAAGATAAGTATTACTGAATGATTATGCTTTGCTTAACAAATTAAAATAAAATTTATGAAGTAGGAAAATCAAAAGGAGGTATTTTTAGGAGCTCATCCAGCAAAATATACTTACAAGAATTTACTACAAGTAAATTACAAGTCCTTTGTAATTCTATTAGGCCTTCATTTATATGCAACATATAATCATATAGCCTAACCACGTTTGCCGGAAATGACCATTTGTTAATGATCAGTTCTTCAAGGTGTTTTTTTTTTTTAAGGACAACCTATTCATTTGAATGCAATATATGTGGAAGTCTGAATTACAATAGAAAAAGAAAACATTTAAAAATGAAAAAGAACATCTCAACAGATGTCTGCATCTCACATATTATAAACACATATAGTGTCCAAATAACCAGAGGTCTTTTCTCTTGGGAAATGTTTCTTAAATTATTTCATAGACAGGACAAATTGTTGCTTTGAGTCTGAATTATACATTATGTATAGTCATGTACTATAAAGGACTGATTTATAAGGAAATCTGGAAAATAACGAAAACTGATTTTTGCACACAAACTAATACCGATGGGTGTTGTCAGAAACAAAATTATCATTGTTATGTCTTATTCAATAAGTGGTACACTTTTTAATCAGCCTTAGAAATTCTCAGATAGGTATCAGGCTGAGGAGCTAAATGATAATAAAATATGTGCAGCTACTGACCTAATCAATTTCAAATGTCATTTTCAGAGAAATAAAAAGAGTTTGGGACTTGGCATGTTTTACTAAAATATGTGAGAGTTAAAATTATTGCTTCTACCTTTTTATTCATTGGGAAATTGCAGTCTCAAGTAAGTTTAAGTCTTAGCCTGCTATATATTATTTTTCTCTTACATAAAATGGACCAACAAATTTTGGAATTAATTTTAATGATTTTAAAATCATATGCACACCAAAATTTCCACTCAACATTGTGTTCTTACCCCCAAAAAACTACCACCCTGTATGTGAAATCAATTTCATTCAATTCAATTCATATTTTTAAAGGACTTATACATTAAAAGTCCATGTTCTTTATGCGGTGGGCTATACACAGACTAGAAAGATACTGGTAACCTTAATAATCTTTGCAAATTATTAGAAAGTAAGAGTGTGATGTTCACACAAATTAAAGCATTTAAAATTTTTTTTAATGTTTATTTTTGAGATTGAGAGAGAGAAAATGTGAGTGGGGGAAGAGCAGAGAGAGAGAGAGACAGAATCTGAAGCAGGCTCCAGGCTCTAAGCTGTCAGCACAGATCCCGTGGCGGGACTCAAACCCACAAACCGTGAGATCATGACCTGAGCCGAAGTAGGGTGCTTAACCACCAACTAAGCCACCCAGGTGCCCCCAAATTACGGCAATATAAAGTAGAATGTAATATCTATCATATAAGAGAAAAGAAGAGTGAAGACACTGCTCTGCCAGTTGGGAGAAGAAAGCACAATTTTATCTTCCAGGAATTTTTGATTTTAGTAGAAAAGCATAGCATTTGGCATATTGTAGCAAAGTAACGACTAATATTAGAAGTCTTAACTCTCGTTCATGATGGTATTCAAAAGGAAATATGTGGAGGCCTTCCCTCGTTATTCTGATTCAGTAATACTGGCTGGGCCTGGCAATCCCACATTTTTATTTATTTTTAAATTGTTTAACTTTATTTATTTTTGAGAGAGAGACAGCGTGTGAGCAGGGGAGGAGCAGAGAGAGAGGGAGACACAGAATGCGAAGCAGGCTCCAGGCTCCAAGCTGTCAGCACAGAGACTGACGCAGAACTCGGACTCACAAACTGAGATCATGACCTGAACCAAAGTCCGATGCTCAACCCGACTGAGCTACCCAGGCACCCCAGCAATCCCTCATTTTTAAAAACCACCTCAGGTGATTCAGATCAAGCAGCAAAGGTAACAATTTGAGATCATAGGGGTTGCCTTGGATTTTATACTATGAGACATTTATTCTCTGTTACTGAGGTTAGCACATCTTCAAGTAAGTTCTAATCCCCTATCATATTTCTCATTCTTTTGGTTAATTTAGCCAGAATCTGTTTCTGTTGTTTTCTAGGCTGTATAAATTATCTCTGAATCAATGCCTCTAGCTGCTTCTTAAGGTTATTTTTAGAAAAAGATCTAAATAGGGGACCTGGGTGACTCAGTCGTTAAGCATCTCACTTAGGCTCAGGTCATGATTTCAGAGTTCCTGAGTTCGAAGCCCACATCAGGTGAGCTCATGCCCTGCTTCTTTGGGTGAGCACGAGCCCCACTTTAGGTGTGCCCCACTTCTCTCTTTCTCTCTCTCTCTCTCCCTCTCTCGCTCTCTCTCTCTGCCCCTCCTCAGATTTTCTCTCTTTCTGCCCTCACTCACTTGCGCCCTCTCTCTTTCAAAAAAAAAAAAACAAAACAAAACACAAACAAACCTGTTTTTAAGAACTTAAATATTTTGTTAATGTGCATATGAATTCTTAGGAATTCTTTAAAAAGCTCATATATGTAATCTAATGATGAAATTAAATACTAAAGTCTTTTTCATTCTACTGTTTCTATACTTTCCTCAATGTATGTTTGTTCTCTAGTTTCGTTGTATGAAACTTGATTTTGGTTTTGAAAAGAAAAGAGAAATTATTTTTCTATATGCTTTATTCTGTCTCATATTTTTATTTAACTATCCATGTTTAGATTTACAAAAGAGTGTTTTCATCATTTTCACTTGGAAAATGATAGTAAAGCTCATTTGAAAAATGAGAAATAATTGGGGCACCTGGGTGGCTCAGTCAGTTAAGCATCTGGCTATTGATTTCAGTTCAGGTCATGATCCTGTGGCTCATGAGATCCAGCCCCCCAAATGGCTCTGTGCTGACAGCACAGAGCCTGCTTGGGATTCTCTCCCTCTCCCTCTCTCTCCCCTTCTCTCTCTCTCTCTCTCTCTCTCTCTCTCTCTCTCTCTCTCATGTGCACAATTCCTCTCTCTCTCTCAAAATAAATAAATAAATTTTACAAAAATAAGAAAGAAATAATTCATGTATTTTTGAAAAATGCAGTAATTCTGCAAAATAATGATTTTTCATCATTTGGTGTCTGCAATTGTACGTAAGTTTCTATCTTCAAGACCTAGAGCAGAATTTAGCACTGTTTTTAGTCAAACAAATGTTTCATGAATTATTGTTTTTAGTGTTCTCAGTTTGGTTTGCAAGATTAGTTTGTATACCCATTTGAATATAATCAAGGCACAAAATGTTATACTCTTTTTTATTTTTTTTTTCAACGTTTATTTATTTTTGGGACAGAGAGAGACAGCATGAACGGGGGAGGGGCAGAGAGAGAGGGAGACACAGAATCAGAAACAGGCTCCAGGCTCTGAGCCATCAGCCCAGAGCCTGACGCGGGGCTCGAACTCGCGGATCGCGAGATCGTGACCTGGCTGAGGTCAGACGCTTAACCAACTGCGCCACCCAGGCGCCCCCAAAATGTTATACTCTTAATTGAAGACAAAATGTTAACTATACATAATCCCTTCCCTCAGGACTCTTATAGATAGAGAGAAATAAACTTTGTTACCATAAAGTATGATTAAAAAAATATCACATGACCCATTAAGCTAAATTATTTGTTTTTTTGTTAAATATGTGTTGTGACACTCTCAATGCCAAGCGTTACTTGTCTTTATATCATAGGCTTTGGTGATTTTATATACACATTGTGTGTGTGTGTGTGTGTGTGCGTGTTTTCTCCTCTGTCACCCTGAATGTGAGCCTCAGGGTACTGTGACCTCAGAGTAGTGACCTTATGTCACTTATTGATCATTGTATGCTTAACACCAAAAACATAAAAAGGAGTCAGTAAATATCTGTTAGGTGAATGAACAAGATGCCTTTTCTCCAGGCCTGTTTTATGAAAGGCTGAGCTTCCTACAGATGTAATTTGTAAGAAAACACTTACTCATGCCTCCTATGAAAGTGACACTATATGTGTGTGTGTGTGTGTGTGTGTGTGTGTGTGTGGGTGTGTGTGTGTGTGTAGCAGTATATATGTTATATACCATATGCACTCTTAAATGTATATATTATATATCTATATACATACATGTATTATATGTCTATGTATATACATATATATGTAATATAAATTAATAGAGTCTGATCCATATTTATTACACAGTATCTTTTTTAAATTGATGCTTGGTATATGGAAGATATTTAATAATTAAAATGCCTACAATTTTTTACCCAGCAGTTTTTCTCAATAACTCAGTCATTTAATTTTGCTGCATATAAATTAGAAGTGAATTGGGAACATGGGCTTTTGACTATAAAGCATGATATAGAATTAAGATCTGTAATTCTTAATGTTAATATTTGTAGTTAATAGGTATCGGATCTTTACAAAGAGCTACGTTAATGAAGTCACAGACACATTATATAACTATTACAACATTATATAGTAATTTTATATATTAGGAGGCTTGGAGACTTTAGGAGATATCCAAGGTCACAAACTGTGTGGTGCCAAGGTGAGATTCTACCAGTCCTTTGAGACTCTACTGTTGGTAGAATTGCATATACCTTTTACTACTTCTGTAAGTGTGGAGATAGGCCAGTGACGTCTGTGATGGAAGATATGTTCTGGAAGTCTTGTCATATAATCTTTACACCTACAGCTAGGTGGGGCTAAATCCTAGTGGAGGGCAGTTGCATGTTATCTTGTAAGACCTTGATCTCTGTGTCATCCTGGCTTCTTCTTCAATCCTAGTGCATTCCAGGGGGATTCTGGCACTCCTGCTCTTATATTTAAGTCCTGGTCTTGCTCCTCAGTTTTTACATCTCTCCAGCTTCAGGAGATGAGAGCTTCTTTTTTTTTAAGGTGATTATTTTTATTTTTTTTCCAATATATGAAATTTATTGTCAAATTGGTTTCCATACAACACCCAGTGCTCATCCTGAAAGGTGCCCTCCTCAATACCCATCACCCACCATCCCACCCTCCCACCCCCCATCAACCCTCAGTTTGTTCTCAGTTTTTAAGAGTCTCTTATGCTTTGGCTCTCTCCCATTCTAACCACTTTTTTTTTCCTTCCCCTTCCCCATGGGTTTCTGTTAAGTTTCTCAGGATCCACATAAGAGTGAAAACATATGATATCTGTCTTTCTCTGTATGGCTTATTTCACTTAGCAGAACAGTCTCCAGTTCCATCCACGTTGCTACAAAGGGCCATATTTCGTTCTTTCTCATTGCCATGTAGTACTCCACTGTGTATATAAACCACAATTTCTTTATCCATTCATCAGTTGATGGACATTTCGGCTCTTTCCACAATTTGGCTATTGTTGAGAGTGCTGCTATAAACATTGGGGTACAAGTGCCCCTATGCATCAATACTCCTGTATCCCTTGGGTAAATTCCTAGCAGTGCTACTGCTGGGTCATAGGGTAGGTCTATTTTTAATTTTTTGAGGAACTTCCACACTGTTTTCCAGAGTGGCAGCACCAATTTGCATTCCCACCAACAGTGCAAGAGGGTTCCCGTTTCTCCACATCCTCGCCAGCATCTATAGTCTCCTGATTTGCTCATTTTGGCCACTCTGACTGGCATGAGGTGATATCTGAGTGTGGTTTTGATTTGTGTTTCCCTGATGAGAAGCGATATTGAGAATCTTTTCATGTGCCTGTTGGCCATCCGGATGTCTTCTTTAGAGAAGTGTCTATTCATGTTTTCTGCCCATTTCTTCACTGGGTTATTTGTTTTTCGGGTGTGGAGTTTGGTGAGCTCTTTATAGATTTTGGATACTAGCCCTTTGTCCGATATGTCATTTGCAAATATATTTTCCCATTCCATTGGTTGCCTTTTAGTTTGTTGGTTGTTTCCTTTGCTGTGCAGAAGCTTTTTATCTTCATAAGGTCCCAGTAATTCATTTTTGATTTTAATTCCCTTGCCTTTGGGGATGTGTCGAGTAAGAGATTGCTACGGCTGAGGTCAGAGAGGTCTTTTCCTGCTTTCTCCTCTAAGGTTTTGATGATTTCCTGTCTCCCATTCAGGTCCTTTATCCATTTTGAGTTTATTTTTGTGAATGGTGTGAAAAAGTGGTCTAGTTTCAACCTTCTGCATGTTGCTGTCCAGTTCTCCCAGCACCATTTGTTAAAGAGGCTGTCTTTTTTCCATTGGATGTTCTTTCCTGCTTTGTCAAAGATGAGTTGGCCATACATTTGTGGGTCTAGTTCTGGGGTTTCTATTCTATTCCATTGGTCTATGCGTCTGTTTTTGTGCCAATACCATGCTGTCTTCATGATGACAGCTTTGTAGTAGAGGCTAAAGTCTGGGATTGTGATGTCTCCTGCTTTGGTCTTCTTCAGAATTACTTTGGCTATTCGGGGCCTTTTGTGGTTACATATGAATTTTAGGATTGCTTGTTCTAGTTTGAAGAAGAATGCTGGTGCAATTTTGATTGGGATTGCATTGAATGTGTAGATAGCTTTGGGTAGTATTGACATTTTGACAATATTTATTCTTCCAATCCATGAGCACAGAATGTTTTTCCATTTCTTTTTATCTTCTTCACTTTCCTTTATAAGCTTTCTATAGTTTTCTGCATACAGATCTTTGACATCTTTGGTTAGATTTATGCCTGGGTATTTTATGCTTCTTGGTGCAATTGTGAATGGGATCAGTTTCTTTATTTGTCTTTCTGTTGTTTCATTGTTAGTGTATAAGAATGCAACTGGTTTCTGTACATTGATTTTGTATCCTACAACTTTGCTGAATTCATGTATCTGTTCTAGCAGACTTTTGGTGGAGTCTATCGGATTTTCCATGTATAGTATCATGTCAACGGCAAAAAGCGAAAGCTTGACTTCATCTTTGCCAATTTTGATGCTTTTGATTTCCTTTTGTTGTCTGATTGCTGATGCTAGACCTTCCAACACTATGTCAAACAACAGCAGTGAGAGTGGGCATCCCTGTCGTGTTCCTGATCTCAGGGAAAAAGCTCTCAGTTTTTCCCCATTGAGGATGATGTTAGCTGTGGGCTTTTCATAAACGACTTTTATGATCTTTAAGTATGTTCCTTCTATCCCGACTTTCTCAAGGGTTTTTATTAAGAAAGGGTGCCGAATTTTGTCAAAGGCCCTTTCTGCATCGATTGACGTGATAATATGGTTCTTATCTTTTCTTTTATTAATGTGATGTATCACGTTGATTGATTTGCGAATGTTGAACCAGACCTGTATCCCAGGAATGAATCCCACTTGATCATGATGAATAATTCTTTTTATATGCTGTTAAATTCGATTTGCTAGTATCTTATTGAGAATTTTTGCATCCATATTCATCAGGGATATTGGCCTGTAGTTCTCTTTTTTTGCTGGGTCTCTGTCTGGTTTAGGAATCAAAGTAATACTGGCTTCATAGAATGAGTCTGGAAGTTTTCGTTCCTTTTCTATTTCTTGGAATATCTTGAGAAGGGTAGGTATTATCTCTGCTTTAAACGTCTGGTAGAACTCCCCTAGGAAGCCATCTGGTCCTGGACTCTTATTTGTTGGGAGATTTTTGATAACTGATTCAATTTCTTCGCTGAATATGGGTCTGTTCAATACTTCTATTTCCTCCTGATTGAGTTTGGGAAGAGTGTGGGTGTTAGGAATTTGTCCATTTCTTCCAGGTTGTCCAATTTGTTGGCATATAATTTTTCATAGTATTCCATGATAATCGCTTGTATGTCTGAGGGATTGGTTTTAATAATTCCATTTTCATTCATGATTTTATCTATTTGGGTCATCTCCCTTTTCTTTTTGAGAAGCCTGGCTAGAGGTTTGTCAATTTTGTTTATTTTTTCAAAAAACGACTCTTGGTTTCGTTGATCTCCTCTACAGTTTTTTTAGATTCTATATTGTTTATTTCTGCTCTGACCTTTATTATTTCTCTTCTTCTGCTGGGTTTAGGCTGCCTTTGCTGTTCTGCTTCTGTTTCCTTTATGTGTGCTGGTAGATTTTGTATTTGGGATTTTTCTTGTTTCTTGAGATAGGCCTGGATTGCAATGTATTTTCCTCTCAGGACTGCCTTCGCTGCGTCCCAAAGCGTTTGGATTGTTGTATTTTCATTTTCGTTTGTTTCCATATATTTTTTAATTTCTTCTCTAATTGCCTGGTTGACCCACTCATTCATTGGTAGGGTGTTCTTTAACCTCCATGCTTTTGGAGGTTTTCCAGACTTTTTCCTGTGGTTGATTTCAAGCTTCATAGCACTGTGGTCTGAAAGTATGCATGGTATAATTTCAATTCTTGTATACTTATGAAGGGCTGTTTTGTGACCCAGTATATGATCTATCTTGTAGAATGTTCCATGTGCACTCGAGAAGACAGTATATTCTGTTGCTTTGGGATGCAGAGTTCTAAATATATCTGTCAAGTCCATCTGATCCAATGTCTCATTCAGGGCCCTTGTTTCTTTATTGACCGTGTGTCTAGATGATCTATCCATTTCTGTAAGTGGAGTGTTAAAGTCCTCTGCAATTACCACATTCTTATCAATAAGGTTGCTTATGTGTATGAGTAATTGTTTTATATATTTGGGGGCTCCGGTATTTGGCGTATAGACATTTATAATTGTTAGCTCTTCCTGATGGATAGACCCTGTAATTATTATATAATGCCTTTCTTCATCTCTTGTTACAGCCTTTAATTTAAAGTCTAGTTTGTCTGATATAAGTATGGCTAATCCACCTTTCTTTTGGCTTCCAGTAGCATGATAAATAGCTTTCCATCCCCTCACTCTCAATCTAAAGGTGTCCTCAGATCTAAAATGTGTTTCTTGTAGACAGCAAATAGATGGGTCCTGTTTTTTTTATCCATTCTGCTACCCTATGTCTTTTGGTTGGTGCATTTAATCCATTTACATTCAGTGTTATTATAGAAAGATACAAGTTTAGAGTCATTGTGATGTCTGTATGTTTTATGCTTGTAACGATGTCTCTGGTACTTTGTCTCACAGGATCCCTCTTAGGATCTCTTTTAGGGCTGCTTTAGTGGTGACAAATTCCTTCAGTTTTTGTTTGTTTGGGAAGACCTTTATCTCTCCTTCTATTCTAAATGACAGACTTGCTGGATAAAGGATTCTCGGCTGCATATTTTTTCTGTTCAATACATTGAAGATCTCGTGCCAATCCTTTCTGGCCTGCCAAGTTTCAAAAGAGAGATCAGTCACGAGTCTTATAGGTCTCCCTTAATATGTGAGGGCACGTTTATCCCTAGCTGCTTTCAGAATTTTCTCTTTTTCCTTGTATTTTGCCAGTTTCACTATGATATGTCATGCAGAAGATCGATTCAAGTTATGTCTGAAGGGAGTTCTCTGTGCCTCTTGTATTTCAATGCCTTTTTCCTTCCCCAGTTCAGGGAAGTTCTCAGCTATTATTTCTTCAAGTACCCCTTCAGCACTTTTCCCTCTCTCTTCCTCCTCTGGGATACCAATTATGCGTATATTATTTCTTTTTAGTGTATCACTTAGTTCTCTAATTTTCCCCTCATACTCTGGAATTTCTTATCTCTCTTTTTCTCAGCTTCCTCTTTTTCCATAACTTTATCTTCTAGTTCATCTGTTCTCTCCTCTGCCTCTTCAATCCGAGCCATCGTCTTTTCCATTTTATTTTGCATCTCATTTAAAGCGTTTTTCAGCTCCTCGTGACTGTTCCTTAGTCCCTTGATCTCTGTAGCAAGAGATTCTCTGCTGTCCTCTATACTGTTTTCAAGCCCAGCAATAATTTTATGACTATTATTCTAAATTCACTTTCTGTTATATTATTTAAATCCTTTTTGATCAGCTCATTAGCTGTTGTTATTTCCTGGAGATTCTTCTGAGGGGAATTCTTCCTTTTGGTCATTTTGGATAGTCCCTGGAGTGGTGAGGACCTGCAGGGCACCTCCCCTGTGCTGTGGTGTATAACTGGAGTTGGTGGGTGGAGCCGCAGTCAGACCTGATGTCTGCCCCCAGCCCATCACTGGGGCCACAGTCAGACTGGTGTGTGCCTTCTCTTCCCCTCTCCTAGGGGCGGGATTCACTGTGGGGTGGCGTGGCCCATCTGGGCTACTTGCACACTTCCAGGCTTGTGGTGCTGGGGATCTGGCGTATTATCTGGGGTGGGTAGGCAAGGTGCACGGGGGCAGAAGGGGCAGGCTTAGCTCGCTTCTCCTTAGGTGATCCACTTCAGGAGGGGCCCTGTGGCAGCGGGAGGGAGTCAGACCCGCTGCCGGAGGGGTGTCTCTGCAGAAGCACAGTGTTGGGTGTTTGTGAGGAGCGAGCAAGTTCCCTGGCAGGAACTGGTTCCCTTTGGGATTTTGGCTGGGGGATGGGCGAG
This sequence comes from Prionailurus bengalensis, assembly GCF_016509475.1. Lineage (NCBI taxonomy): Eukaryota > Metazoa > Chordata > Mammalia > Carnivora > Felidae > Prionailurus > Prionailurus bengalensis. The sequence continues at coordinate 58,337,884 of NC_057349.1, read as the reverse complement.
GTAGATGGCGCTGACTAGTGCCTTTGTTCCCCAACAAACTGAGCTCTGTCGTCCTGGGGCTCAGCAACTCTCCCTCCCTTTGTCCTCCAGCCTTCCCACTTTCTGAGCAGAGCTGTTAACTTATGACCTCCCAGATGCTAAGTCGTGCTTGCTGTCGGAACACAGTCCGTCAGTCCCCTCTGCTTTTGCCAGCCAGACTCCGGGACTCTGCTTGGCCGTTGGGCCGCCCCTCCGCCCCGGCTCCCTCCTGCCAGTCCGTGTAGCGCGCACCACCTCTCCGCCCTTCCTACCCTCTTCCGTGGGCCTCTCGTCTGCGCTTGGCTCCGAAGACTCTGTTCTGCTAGTCTTCTGGTGGTTTTCTGGGTTATTTAGGCAGGTGTAGGTGGAATCTAAGTGATCAGCAGGACGTGCGGTGAGCCCAGCGTCCTCCTATGCCACCATCTTTCTCAAACTCTCCAGAGCTTCTTTATAAGATTCCAAAGAGGTTTCCTCACTCTTACTTTAAAAAAAAAAAGTGTTATTATTTGTTATTATTCACCCTAATCTTTTTCTCAGTGTATCAGTGACACTTAGCAAGAGCCACTTAATTCCATATTCTGATGATTCCTACTTCCACTGAACCTCCTAAGTGCCTGCATTTGCCAGTATATTCCCTTCTGCCATTTATTCCAATGAAGTTCCCAACTAGTATAATGCTTTAGTACTAACATTACTATACCATGCTGTATGCCATCCACACTATAGCTACAGCCACTGACTGAGTTCTCTTTCCCGGCTGACTCTCAGACAAGCCAGCTCCAAAAGGCCATTTTGCAGTTCATGTGGTAAACCACTCCTGGCTCCGAATCTTTTACATAGGATTTCCTGGGAGACTTTTTATAGAGAGGAAATTTTTATATAGACTTTGTTGCGAAATACTCAGGGAACAATATCTGTTCGGGAGTGAAGGAAAGAGAAATGGACAGAGACAATTTTAGCAATGCTGTGGTTGTAACAGAGATTTTAGACAGTCCCACAGGAAGTGCTTAAGCTGAGTTACCCCTTCAGAGATGTCTCTGATCAAGGCCAATGAGCTTGGTCTTTGTACCTTTGTATAAACAGGTAATTGATTGTAGGCTATCCTTAGGCTTGGAGAGAGTGACATAAAATTGGGCAAAGCAGCTCCCTTAAGTCAAGGATAAATCCTAGGAAAGGAGTCAGCTATGGATTGTCAACTGCCAGTACTCTAGGCAGCAGGAGTTAAGAGAACTTCAGATATGAAGAGGAGTCTGAGTGGTGAACCACAGAACCCACAACAGCCTGTGGCGTTGACTAGTAAAGAAAGTAAACATTAGCTAAGCAGTCTATACTTTGAATAATAGAATTTGAGATGCTAAATCGGCCAGCTATAAGATGTGATTAGGAAACAACAACAAAATACAAACAGACCAAAAAAAAAAAAAAACTGCTTTGAGCCTCTGTGCAAAGCAAGCAGCCCCTCACTCCTTTTGAGAACAATAATTCTAAAAGAAAGATTGATTGAGATCAATGTATAGAGTTGTTGAATCATTATATTATACCCTTATAACCAAAATAATACTTTATGTTAATTATACTTCAGTAAAAAAAGATTGAGTGAGAAGAATGTATTTAAGTAAGTATACAGAAGTTTTAAAATCAGAGAAACCTTCAAACATGTTCCTTTATTTAATATGTGAATGAAAGAATTCATATGAATATACTTTGAATAATGTTTTAGCAGCATAATTATTCATTTAAGAACAGTTTTAGAAAATATAAAATCACCATAATTTGCAGGCAGTGAAAAATTTATATAAATGTATTTATATTTACATAAATGTGTTACTGAGTAGTTTTAAAATTCCAGTCAAAGAAAACTTGGCCCAAAATGTATGTTTCAGCAAATGTTTTATATGTGTGTGTGTGTGTGTGTGTGTGTGTGTGTATAGCATATATATGTTTTATATTTATGTTTTTATATGTTTTACATATATACACATATGTGTATATATGTATATTTTATGTACATATATATACATATATGTATGTATGTATCTATTTTGCTGTTTCTGAATAAGGAGTAAAAGTGGAAACAAGAGCTAATTTCATATTTAAGCAATGGTTATTTCTGAAGATATATCTAGTTTAATATATGATAATATCTTGAAGAGAGAAGTGTTCATCAGTTATGTCATTATTATAAGCACTAGTTTTTCTCACTTGCCTCTGAAGGCCTCATTCATCCAACTAATCACATTTGTAGAGAGTCTCCTTCCTGCCAAGTTCTAGTTTCTGGGGATTCAAAAATTATATGGACACAGTATTTCCCACATGCTCAAATTCACATAGAGGAGATAGAGTTATAATTTAAAAAAATAATACCACACAAATGGCATAAAAGAAATATGAATGGATGTGGAGACCCAAGGATGGAGTAGCCATTATTTTCTACATTACTGAAGGAACAAAAATCTTAATGAAGTTTAGTCTTCCCTTTGAGGGATAAATAGGAATTTGCCAAACAAAATATTGAAGTTAATTCTATATATCACATGCTTATAAAATGGTGGTATTTCCTTTGTAGTTGGAATTCTTGGTATTCTTGTGGAAAGATGTGAACAGGCTCAAAAAGAGACTGGAGTTTTGGTCTCAGAATAGGGAGGACACTTTATTCAAAATTATAGAATTTAGATTTTTTCCTATTAATGGTAGTAGTCAACAGGGTCTTTTTCAGGAGCTGAGTAACTTGGTTGTGTTTAATTTTTAGGAAGGTAATTTTGGCTATTTTGAAGTAGGAATGAATATGGTCAGACACACAGATTATTAAGAAAGTAGATACCATAACTGAGGCTAACTCTAATAGCCCAATAAAAGGTAGTAGTAGGCAACTAGAAAGAACAATTTAAAAAATAAAAAAAAAAATTAGGGGTGCCTGGGTGGCGCAGTCGGTTGATTGACTGATTTCCGCTCAGGTCGTGATCACGCAGCTCATGAGTTTGAGCCCCATGTCAGTCTCTGTGCTGACAGGGTGGAGCCTGGAGCCTGCTTTGGATTCTGTGTCTCCCTCTCTTTCTGCCCCTAACCCACTCGCATTCTGTCTCTGTCTCTCTCAAAAATAAATAAACATTAGAAAAGAATTTTAAATAGAAAAATTAGAAAAATTTTGAATATTAATTGAATAGACTTAATAGAATGATATTTAAGAATGTAATGGAATTTAATTTGAAATCTATTTTTTATGTGCTAACTAGAAGACTACCTTCGTGAATAGAATGCCAGAGGATAGACAGATGAACAATGAGTAGACTGGAGATAAAGATATCTAGGACCTAATCCCTGGAACTGTGAAAATTACTTTATATGGTAAGAGGGACTTCTCAAATGTGATTAGATTCAATATCTTGAAATGAGGTAGTTGTGCTAGATTATGTGGGTGGGTCCTAAATGTATGACAAGTATCCTTAAAGGAGACAGAAAGAGATATGAAGACAAAAGAAGGCAGTGTAAGGACTAAAGCACCATGCTACAGTGCTGACTTGAAAGATGAAGGAAGGGGGCCATAAGTCCAGGAATAGAAGGAAGCAGCTCTATAAATGGAAATGTCAAGAAAATTGATTCTTCCCTTGAGATTCCCAGTGGAGCCCACGTTACATGAACTATAGTATACATAACATTTTATACAAAAAAGTCTACAGACAATAGGTATTCTTATTTGTAGTCAATACTATATGCATATGTTTCTATGTGAACATTATAGTAATTTTCAGCCAAATATTTTGTCCTGTTCACTGAAGTACCAGAAACACTTAGAATTCCACTATCATACACCATTAGTAAATATTTGTGGAATTTAGAAAAAAACATTATGTGAACTTTCTTTTACTTCTCTTGTGTTTTTCTTTGTCAATATTATGATGAAATGATTTAACAGCATTCATTTGTTAATCTTGAACATGAGGATAGTTTTATGTAGAATTCATTTCTGTGAACTCAACTATTATTAATGTTATTAATATAAATGTTCCATGCCCTTGCTTCTTAGGGAAAAGGGCTAATTTTATATTTCTTGGCATCTGCTCTAAAGCAATGGATAAAGATTATGTTTTGGAGAATTGTTTACTGGTGCTAATGACTATGGTAAGAAATTTCCCAAACATTTACCTTGCAAAATACAAAATATTTTATCAACAAATGTTGAATAAAAATTACCACATTTGAATAATCTTAGTGGAAGGGAAACAAAAGTAAATACACTTATGATTTAACATAAGATTTTATATTGATAAATTATTTTAATAACAACATAAAGCTGTAAAACATTTAGTAGTTCAATGAAATCAGTTGAAAAAGTTGAGATTTTGTTTGTTTGTTTTTAGTTTACTTATTTATTTTGAAAGAGACAGAGAGAATGTGAGTAGTGGGGAGAGGCAGAGAGAGAGAGGGAAAATCTAAAGCAGGCTCCATGGGGTCAGTGCGGAGTCTGATGTGGGGCTCAAACTCACGAAACTGTGAGATCATGACCTGAGTTGAAATCAAGAGTGGGACACTTAATTGAGCCACACAGGTGCCCCAGAGATTTTTCTGTAATGAATAAAGAACACTTCATAGACATTTCATTTTGAACAAACTGTAAATGTCTTCAGAGTAAGAAGAGGTATATTAGAGATAATAATTATTTCCAAATTAAATTGTAAAAATAAAAATTTATAATTTATACAAATACATATGTTTTTGAAAGCCTTACTTAAAAACTCAGTAAAGAAAACTATATTTTTCATTTTAAACTCCAAATGATATATATCTAATTTTCAAGTTTTTAGAAGTATCTATATTAAGAATCTGTATTAATAGTAATAATTATAAAACATAGTTTATTGAGAAGTTACTAGATACCAGACTTCGTAAAATTCATTGATATCTTACACTGTTTAGCAGAAGGTGATGACCTCTTTTGTATAAATGTGTATTCATGGCATGTTTCAACTAATATAAAAGGAATATAATTAATAAAATATATAATATGATATAACAGTATATCATATAGCGCAGTTTAAAATTAAGTGTTTTCTAAAGGAATATTTTGCTGTCACTGGTGTTTTATGTGTTTGTTGTAAATAACAAATCATTTCATGAAATTGTGGTATAAAAGAAATTCTACTGAGATCATCTGACAAGAGTGAACAGAAATAGTACTTAAAGATTTGGAAAGTGAACTTGAAATCTGTTTAAACATTCTAATTACGAATAGGTCCCCATAGCTACAAATAGTTAGAAATAGATGGGAGTTATCTCCATCACTTCTACACTACTGGGTCATAATAAAATCAAGCCAGGCTGACTTATGTTATAATTTTGGCATTTCTTACATTAATGATATCCCCATTCTCTATCTTTTGTTGGTCTCAGAAATTACTTGCATTAGACTTTCCTAGGCAATTCTGACAGTATTTCCAGCCATTGGACTCATTCGCAGTATCTTTCAGAGTCATGGGAATGGAAAACCTCTCAACAAGAAAAGGAGCACAGGGTAATTTATTTAACCAGGATTAGAATTTCTTTGGTTGCAGGCTACAGGGCTCACTACACCTGGTCATGAAGGAGCAAGAGATGTCTCTAAAATATTTTAGGGAAGCCTGTGAAATGTTTAATCAGTCTAGTTATCTTGCATAATATTTTCACTAATGGATTCCTGTTTTTTAATGTTTACTTATTTTTGAGAGAGAGAGAGAGAGAGAGAGAGAGAGAGAGAGAAAGTATGGGGGAGGGGCAGAGAAAGAGGGAGACAGAGGATCTGAAGCAGTCTGCACTGACAGCAGAGAGCCAGATCCAGGGCTTGAACCTAAAAGCTGAAGGTCATAACCTAAGCTGAATCCAGATGCTTAACCCACTGAGCCATCCAGGCACCCCAGTGGATTCCTGTGTTTAACCTACACTAACAACAACAACAAAAAATCTGGTGTTGGTCAGAAATAAAGATAACTAAAGTACTTGTCGTAACCATCTTTAGAATGTAGGCTTCCTAAGCAGAATATTAACTTACCAAACCTAAAGAATTTTTGCAAAGGAAAAACATTATCTATAGGGCGGAAATCAGAATTACTTACACACACACACACACACACACACACACACACACACACACACCACAGTTCTGAGTGTTTTGAACTACATAAGAAAAGTTATTCAAACAGACCTGAGTATACTAATAGAGTATCAAGGAGGCACGCAAAATAGGAAGGCCAAGGGGACATAATTTTCAGCCACAGTCAGCTCATTAAAATTAGAGAAATTTGTTGTTTTGTCACAAATTTATATACCACTTATTTCAACTCAATTGTTTTCTTAAAATAAATTTGTTCTCAAGTAATTTATTCAGATTGGATGCACTTCTCTTCTAATATAATTTAGAGTAATGACAAATAAATATTATGATAAAATGAACTTGTAATTCTCATATATCAAGGGGTGTAGGTATCCCATTTTGGGAAATGCTATATGATAATCTTTAATCTGGGAAGTGAAGAAAGAGAACTAATGATCTGGTCAAATATGCTTGGAGAACAGGGGTACTTAAGTGAGCAGTATTGATAAAAGTAAAATAGCAAATAGAATAGAAGTGAAGTGTTCAAAGAGATGAGAGTATACGAGATGGTGTCAAAGTTGGAATATCATGTTTTGAGGTGTTGGTGGTTGAAAATGCCTTAGGGGAAATGAGAACTAAGTTGTGGTTATGAGTTTGTTTTGTGGTTATGCTTCAGTAGAGGTGAAGACCAAGAAATCAGGGTTCATGGGTTTACAATGCTCAGAGAATGAACAATAAAATAAGTATAATGATAACTAAACTGTAATGAATTTTTAATATATGAGTACACAGAACTTCAAAAATATATATCCTGAATAATTCTATTTTCAGCCCAGTTTTATAAGTGAGAACATAGGTTAAGAAAATTGTTCAATGGCATATGGACAGAAAACAGAAGTTAGGTTGCAACTTGAGCCCAGTGAGCAGTGAAAAGTGGTATTGGAATTGGCAGATGGAGAATGGGGTGAGGTTAAAAAACATAATAAAATGAAAACATTTTGTGAAAACATCTTATAAATTCCTTTTGGACTTGTACCACTCTAACAAAGAGGCATGAATCTTTTTAGTATCATTGCTAGATTGTGGTTGCCTCAGGGGTGACCAGTGTAGCTCCCATGTACCCGTTGAGTATTTTAAACAGGAATTTTTATTTGTATACATTTATGTCTTTTATATATATGAACTAGCAGTATGGGAGAGGGTAATTGATCCTCATGTACTATTCTTGTTCACTCACATCAGGTGATCACAATGGGACTTCTCTCATTCATGCCAAAATATCTTTGAATAATTGATAACTTACAACAACAAATACATACAACACTGTTGACCAACAGCAGAATGTTTCTCTGGGAAAGTTGGCTTTACAGGGCTATATTCTGAACCAATAGTTGAGAAATGTGAAATGTGAGAGGACATTAATATATTTTGTGACATCAATGTTTCTGGGGACAGATTTAGATTTGTAGATTAAATGCTTGTCAAAGCAAGCATTTAATTATGTGAAAGATATATTTGAAAAGAGAAAGGTATATGAAAATCTACATTAGGTCACCTGGGATCTATATCAGTGAAGAAATCATTGATAATAATTTAAGAAGGTGCTGTGAAAAATTATTCCAAAATTATTTTGTATTAAAATTTTAAATTAATTGCTTAAATTTTTACATTATTTTTCAAAAAAATAATTTCATAATACATGATTATAGACTAAGGATTCTGTATGTCACATACTCACAAAATAAAGTAATTTTAGTAATAAAATAAAGTAATCAAAGTAGATTATTCATACTTAGAAATTTCCTCTTAAAAGAATTTATAGTAACAGGATAAAAGAAATTATATGGAAAGCTATTTGTAAACTTCAAATCACAAGTCAAAATTTAGCCATAAGGATTCTGCTTCCTTTTTATATATGACAATAACTATTGATTTTTTTTTCAATTAAAACACATTAAGAGTAATTTCTCTTATGTTCTTGGTGAATAAATATTAATTATTGTGATATAATAAGACATTTTTATCTGTGTTTTAAAAATATATTTTGCTTCATGAGCCTGTGTGAGGATTTGGAAACAAAAGACAAACTTTAGCAGTGTCTCTTCTAAGAAAAAATCTGTAAGTTATAAACCACTTACTGTTTCTCCAGCTGTCATTTCAGAGCATAATTTTGTTAAACAGGAATTAACAAATCACTAGGAGTGTTTCAGACAGCTGGTGGGAATGCACAATAGAGAGACCATTCTTGTTAATACCTGGCTTTTCTAGGTAATGTAAATAAAGCATTAAGAATATGATCACTTTGGGGCGCCTGGGTGGCTCGGTAGGTTGGGCTTCCTGGACTTCGGCTCAGGTCATGATCTTATGGTCCTTGAGTTCGAGCCCCGCATCAGGCTCTGTGCTGACAGCTCGGAGCCTGGAGCCTGCTTCAGATTCTGTGTCTCCCTCTCTCTCTGCCCCTCCCCTGCTCATGCTCTGTCTCTCTCTGTCTCAAAAATAAATAAAAACGTTAAAAAAAAATATGATCACTTTAAGAAAGAAAAAGATGGTAAGAATCACCTAGTTTAATTTTATTCATTTAAAAATTAGGACCAGTAGTGACCAAGTTAGGTGAGTGGCTCAATAGCCTATATGTAGCAGTATTCTAGAACAGAATAAAATATCCTGATTCCTCCTCCTGGGTATATTACTCATTCACATTAATTTAATAACATAGGCGGTTTAATATATGTAGAAATTATTTACTTGTGGATAGAATGAATAGCCTTCATTTCCTGACTCCAAAGGAGGGAGGGAGGGAGGAAGGAAGGAAGGAAGGAAGGAAGGAAGGAAGGAAGGAAAGAAGGGAGGGAAGGAGGAAAGAAAAAGGAGGAGGAAAGAAAGAAAGGAATGCCTATGTCTAATTATCCTGAGGAGAGGGAGGAGTAGTGATCAAATCAATAACATTTAATTCTAAAATGCTTGTTTCAAAATTAATTAAATTTGACAATAACATATTTGCTTTTTGGAATCATTATTGGATTAGAAGGATATTTGAAATTGTAGTTCACTCTTTTCTAAGCATTGTTACCCCATCCTAGCCCTTCATGCCCCCCGCTTTCTCCATTACAACACCTGTGGCTGAGTTCTTTTTCCACCCTTCTTACTACTGATTTCTATTGCAAAGGTGGCTTTTCAGCCTGCGATAAAACCATGATGATTACCCATAAGACAAAATGGCCCTTCTGTCAAGGAACTGTAACCTATAGATATACAAAGCATTCACATTGTTAAGGTCATGAGAGACAAAGCCAGTTTACATTCCAACTCTCTAATCAGTGCTTTTCTAACTGTGATGTGCTAGAATTTCTCTTGGCAATTGCTAGGAAATAATTATGTTTTAAAAAGGGAGAAATACAGAAACACTATAACATGTGGTATTTGCTGAAGGTTTAACTCTGAAAATAAGCTGGCATATTCAGATGGCATTAAATTCAACTATATATAATGTAGAATTTATGATATATATGCATCTGTCATATATGTTAGATGTATCTATAATTATGTGAAATATATTATATATGTAAATATACATAATGTTGCACATAAATGCTTTTTGTTTAAAACTAAAGAAAACCTCTACCTAATCTTATAAAACTTAAATAAAAATCCTAATAAGTTAAAAATATTGTCAAGAGCCAAAGTTTTACAAAACATAAAACAATCCAAATAGCTTGAAAAATGTGTTCAAAATATCTTTATAATGTCTCATGTTCATTATTTTATTATTTAAATCACTAAATTATAATATGATCTAATGTAAGGCAGTACTGGAAATTATCTAAAACAATATGGAAATACAGCATTATTTGTTTGGTACTTGCTTCTACTGCTACTGTGAGAAAAACTATCTTGCTTTCCTAATTTTTTAGATGCTCATTTTCTTTGCAGTCTCTGTGTGCGATCTGAGTTCCATGCTTGTGGTTTGAAAACTTTAGACATACTAAAAAGTTTGCATGGTATATGGTTTACATATATCCTGAGACTGCAAATATCCCATGACTGCATCCTTCTATCAAAGCAATGATTTTTACTCTCTGCTCGCTATCAAGTTCAGCGAGGATGAGCATTGCGGATGAGTAACCTGAAAATAACCTGCAGTCAGGGAAGCTGACTTTAGTCCATACTTGCAGAGTTTAAGATTCATATATTCAATACTAGTTATAAGCCAGTTAATATCAGTTATAATGTTATTACCAGGGCTTTCTCCTTTGTCATCTCTATTAGAGTAAGGATAACAATTATTGGTCACTGCTGTTCGCATGGCATCATGGTGGTGTCAACTAGATGATCTAGTAACTTTCTGATATACAGAGAAAAAAAGATTATAGGAATTCATGTAACAGGATTATTCAATGTACATGATTTGAAGATTACCTTAAAATTCTCAGGTTGTCAGGGCACCTGGGTGGCTCAGTTGGTTGAGTTTTTGACTCTTGATTTCTTCTCAGGTCATGATCCCAGAGTTGTAGGACTGAGCCTCTGTGTCAAGCTCTGCACTGAGCATAGAGCCTGCTTAAGATTCTCGCTCTCTCTCTTCCTCTGCCCCTCTCACCCCCTTGTGCTTTCTCTCTCTCTCTGTCTCTCTCTCTCTCTCTCAAATAAAAATTTAGAAGAAAAAATTCTCAGGCTGTCTTGAAGGTACATTTCAAGAAATATATTTCTGAATGTACTAATTTACCAGATGTTTCAAATTGATTTTTTTAAGCTGCATTTGGAAATATTGGACAGGGAGTCAAGAGACATGAGTTCTAATTCCAGTATTTCCATCAGCTAGTTATAGCAGCTTGAGCAATTAATTTAACATCCATGAGTTCAGTTTCTTCATTATAAAATGAAATAGGGTGGATGGATCAGTGTTTTTAGTCTGTGATTTGAGACTCTGTGTTAATGATGTCCTAAGGGGCAGATGGGGAAGGAAGAGGGTGTCTAAGACAGCTAAATGGGAAAAGCTTGGGGCTTCCTTCCCTTGCTTTAGTCAGAGCAGATCTGCTTTAAGTGGCTTTATTTCCTTTCACTCCCTAGGAAATTATGTTTGTATGAAGGTTTCTTACTTAAAATTAACAAAAATTTCAAAACCACTGGACCAAATAATCTAATGTTTAACACGGCTTTGAACAATAAGAGATGTAAAATTTTTTGGGCTTTCTAATGTGCCAGAAAATGGAGCATAAGAAAAGGAGCTATATATTATCTTTCTGTGAACTATTTTAGAAAGAGCCTGACAGGGGGTAAAAAAGTGAATTTTTGGTTTATGGTGCACTTGCATTATCTTTGTCATTTGACTTTCAGACCACAAAGTAATTGTCCCAAACATCCTTACTATCTGTAGCAGAATTGCATTCATATTCTGGCATCTTTATGTTTGTGATGGTCTCTCAGAAGATTACAGTTTTGTATTCTGTAATATTATATATGTCCTGGGGATAAAGCTTTGGGTAATAAGACTGTATTGCCAGTTGTCAAATTGAGTCAATATGGAAAGCAGTATTCATGATATTGGAAATGTGTCTGATGGCAGATGAATTATTTTCTCATGGTAGCTATATTATCAGTAAAGAATAAAATTCTGGTACTGGTAGCCTAAGCCCTTTGAGTCTACTTTTAAACTTGATTTATTTTATTTATTTTTATTTTTTTAAGTTTATTTATTTTTGAGAGAGACAGACAGAACATGAGTGTGTGTGTGTGTTGGGGGGGGGTGTCAGAGAGAGGGAGACACAGAATCCAAAGCAGGCTCCAGGCTCTGAGCTGTCAGCAGAGCCCAAGGAGGGGCTCGAACCCACAAACAGTGTGATCATGACCATGAACCATAAGGTTATGACCTGTGCCTAAGTCAGATGTTTAACCGACTGAGCCACCCAGGTGCCCCTAAATTCTAAAAAAAAGGAAGGAAACGAGGAAGGAAGGAAGGAAGGAAGGAAGGAAGGAAGGAAGGAAGGTAAAAAAGGGAAGGAACTGTTAAAGGTAAGGAAACCTTTTGGAAAGGATTGCCAATAGTTTATGAAGGTAGGACATTCAATAAGAGAACTAAATTATAATGAAGTAATTATAATGAAAGAGAACTAATTGTAATGAAAGTGGAAATTTGCACTTAAAATCATTTCTTCATTTAGAATAGGAACAAAATACTTATCTGCTTTTCTTGTTACTAACAAAAAAATCTTTACATGAAAATGATGACTAATTTTCTTACAGGTTTATATTTCCTTTAGAAACTGTTTTTTGGTTTTTTTTTAATTTTTTTCAACGTTTTTTAAATTTATTTTTGGGACAGAGAGAGACAGAGCATGAACGGGGGAGGGGCAGCGAGAGAGGGAGACACAGAATCGGAAACAGGCTCCAGGCTCTGAGCCATCAGCCCAGAGCCCGACACAGGGCTCGAACTCTCGGACCGCGAGATCGTGACCTGGCTGAAGTCGGACGCTTAACCGACTGCGCCACCCAGGCGCCCCTAGAAACTGTTTTTAAAGTTCAATATAGTTTGATTCATGCCTTATCCACATCCACATCTAACACATGGCTTTTCATTCTCTTCATAGATTTTATTTTCCCAAATTAAAGAAACCGTGTTCTCTAAAACAGTTCTGCCTTGAAACTACCACTCAATTTAGCATGTATTTTCATTACCTTGTTTCAAAATATGTTCAATCAAATTCAGCATTTATAACTTTTCACAGAAATTGTTTTTAAATATTCCATTAACTTTCTGTCAGAATAATACATATTATTTCACTTTAGATTTAAAGTGCAAAAATAAATCACTTTCTGTGGTTGAAAGAAATCATATTAACATACTTTTGTTTGCTTTTAAAAATAAATATTACTATATTATATCTAGACCTGAGTATCATTATATCCAGTATTTAGGAATCTGTGTCTATAGCCAATTTTGTAAGACTTTATAGATTAAAATGAATACTAAAAATAACATGAAAAGGAAACAGACTTTAAGTCAACAGGCAGAGCTCATTATTCTTAGAAGGACGGATATATTATGAATTTTACTTCATTTTTAGAAATTTAATTAAAGAAAAAAGACATCTTTGTTCTTCTGCCTAGATATGAATAATGAGTCAAAAAGAGACCACAATTTGAAAATTTTGTTATTTTTATTCATTGGTGTATATATAAACTTTCAGAAATCTAAAAGGAAGTTTCACACAGGACCTATTTTGTAAGATGAATTTTGTGGCTAGGTTTAAATCAAATATAATTATCTCAATATGTAAACACTGTTCATAATGGAACTAATCCCATTTTTCTTTTATTGGGATTATTAATCCTTATTTGTAGAACTTGTTTTTAGTTGAATGTTTATTTAAAAGGTTATTTAAATGTAATCTAAAATAGACTTTTTTTCTTGCTAGGAAAATGAGATGATTTAATATCTAGAAACTTCGTAAATAAAATGTTCTCTATGACTATATTATTACCAATTAATGTCATATATATTTTATTTTCTAATATTCACTCTTTTAGTCAACTATAAGATAGTATTCCAAATAACTGATGATAACTGAAAAAAAGATTAAGTCTCTGCCTTTTTATAATTTATAGTTTACATTAGAGAAGAACAATAAAATATTTTTAAATATCATAAGTACTAAATGGAAAACATAATGTGTATATGAATAACTTATGTACTTTAAAACTACTGTAAAGGATAAAAATAAGATAGTAATTGTGAGCGAGGAAAGTATACCAGAAGAAATGATCAAGATTCGGATGTAATGCGACATTTTGGAAAGTTGGGGCTGGGGGAGTGAGCAAAGGTTTTCCAGGCTGAAGAATGTCAAAGCAGCATGAATCAGAGTCTGAGGAGTAGCTCAGACTACGTGAATAGGTCACTGGATAAAAGAACATTTTAGTTAAAATTCTCTGGTATACTATTGTAAGCCAGATATCACAGGAAGTTCTATACTAAGTGTTCATTTAATCTTCACACTCTTATCTATCACATAGCATTCTTTCCTTTTTTTTTTTAAGTTTTTTTTGTTGTTGTTGTTTGTTTATTTATTTGAGAGAGAAAGAGAAGAAGAGGGAGAGAAGAATTAGGGGAGGGACGGGGGCGGGGAGACAGAGGATCTAAAGTAGATTCTGCGCTGTTACTACAGAGGCTGATGTGAGGCTCATAGCCACAAACCGTGAGATCATGACCTGAGCAGAAGTAGAATGCTTAACCGACTAAGCCACCCAGGCACCCCAGTTACTATTATTTCTGATGTTCCTTGAGATTAAATAATATGCTTATAATTACATAATAATAATTCATGAAGCTTAGTTGAAATCCCAGCTGTCACCAAATCCCCACAATCTTAAACACTGCAGTAAATTCTCAGGTGTTGGGTTTTCTAAAAATGTGTTTATTCTTCTTTCCCTGAAAGGGTAATTATTACTGGGCATAGACTTTTAGGGTGGTAGTTATTTTCTTTCACTCCATACGAAAATTGGTTACTGGGTTCTTGCTTCGACTACTGGGAAGTGAGTTGTCAGTCTTGCCTCTTTGAAGATAATGTGTCTTTGTTCTTTGGCTGCTTTTAAAATTTATTCTCCATCTTTCATATTCCCTGGAAGAGTTTTCTTTGTACTCATCCAATGTAGGTCTGGAGAGCTTTCTAAATCAGTGGTTACTTTCTTTGCTATTTTTAGACAATTCTCAGTAATTTTTCAAATAGTGCTTTGATTTAATCTCTCCCACTCCTTTTTTTTTGGTAATACAATTAAACATATTAATTCTTCACATTATTTCCCATAGTTTCTGTTTCCTTTTTGCCTTCTCTATCCTTTTTAATTTATGTACCTCAACCTGGATATTTACTTTTAATCCTCTCTGCTAAAATTTCTGATATTAAAATAATGGATTAAATTGCACTTATTGTTTTCATTGTTTTTAATTTTTAAATGCTTATTTTATTTTAAGAAAGAGAGAGGGCAAGAGACAAGGGAGACACAGAATTCTAAGAATGCTTCGGGCTCTGAGCTGTCAGCACAGAGCCCCACACAGGGCTCAAACTCACGAACGTTGAGATCATGACCTGAGCCAAAGTTGGATGGTTAACTGACTGAGCCACGCAGGCGGACCTCAATTATTATTATATTCAAATGTGCATTATCCCTATTAACTCTATATATGCATTATTGTGCATTATATGTGCATTATTCCCATATAAATCTATTATATAAAGTTGCTAGTAGAATTCTGTATCTTACCTTGTGTATTTTTGAGCATATTAATCAGTTATTTTAAAATGTCTAATAAGCACAATATCTGGAGAGGCCATTTTTACTGTTTTTCTCTTGAGTTTTGACCATCAGTATTTCTTTATTTGTTTATTTATTTATTTATTTATTTTTTTATCAAATACCACTCTCTATCAAACACTGAAAAGCTCTAATGTTACCTTTCTCCAAAGACCACTTAATTTTCCCTGGCAGACAAATAGAATATGGATACATAACCTCATTGTCATTGAATGGAGTTTTAGCATGATCTGAGCTGGGATTTTTGCTGGTGTGCCCTTCCTTTTAGATAGTGGCCCTCTGAGGTGTCAAATGAAAGCCGGGAGTTTTTAGCAGGACCATTGCATCTTGCAGGCCCATACTCCTGCCTCTAGCTTCCCTGCACTATAAGATGACTAAATCTTTGTTGTTCACTTTGGCTACTTTTGGCTTGCATTGGGGACAAGTGCCTCCAAAAGACTATTCATCAAAGTTTGGGCTCACTTTGCTCTTCTTTTCAGGGACATATGTCCTTGACAAAACTTAATACCAATATTTCCTTTCCATTTCAGGGAGATTGTGGCAAACTCCAACTACTTCTTTCTGCTTAGCTTCTATTTACCTATTTTTTTTTTACTGTATTCAGCTTTTATTTATTTCTTATTATTTATTTATTTATTTATTTATTTATTTATTTTTAAATTTACATCCATGTTAGTTAGCATATATTGCCACGATGATTTCCAAAGTAGATTCCTTAATGCCTCTTACCTATTTAGCCCATCCCCCTCCCACAACCCCTCCAGCAACCCTGTTTGTTCTCCATATTTAAGAGTCTCTTATGTTTTGTCTCCCTCCCTGTTTTTATATTATTTTTGCTTCCCTTTCCTTATGTTCATCTGTTCTGTGTCTTAAAGTCCTCATATGAGTGAAGTCATATGATATTTGTCTTTCTCTGACTGACTAATTTCGCTTGGCATAATACTCTTTATTTCCACCCACATAGTTGCAAATGGCAAGATTTCATTCTTTTTGATTGCCAAGTAACTATTCTGTATATACACATCGTATATATAAACCACATCTTCTTCACCTGTTCATTCATTGAGGGACATTTGGGCTGTTTCCATACTTTGGCTTTTGTTGACAGTGCCACTATAAACATTGGGGTACATGTGCCCCTTTGAAGCAGCATACCTGTATCCCTTGGATAAATACATAGTAGTGCAATTGCTGGGTCACAGGGTAGTTCTATTTCTAATTTTTTGAGGAACCTCCATACTGTTTTCCAGAGTGACTTCACCAGTTCGCATTCCCACCAGCAGTGCAAAAGAGGTCCTCTTTCTCCCCATCCTTGCCAACATCTGTTGTTGCCTGAATTGTTAATGTTAGCCATTCTTACAGGTGTGAGGTGGTATCTCATTGTGGTTTTGATTTGTATTTTCCTGATGATAAGTGATGTTGAGCATTTTTTCATGTGTCGGTTGGCCATATGGATGTCTTCTTTGGAGAAGTGTCTATTCATGTCTTTTGCCCATTTCTTCACTGGATTATTTGGTTTTTGGCTGTTGAGTTTGATAAGTTCTTTATAGATTTTGGATACTAACCATTTATCAGATATGTCAATTGCAAATAGCTTCTCCCATTCCATCCTTTGCCTTTTAGTTTTGCTGATTGATTCCTTCACTGTGCAGAAGTTTTTATTTTGATGAGATCCCAATAGTTAATTTTTGCTTTTGTTTCCCTTGCCTCCAGAGACGTGTTGAGTAAGTTGCTGTGACCAACATCAAAGACGTTTTTGCCTGCTTTCTCCTCTAGGACTTTGATAGAGTCTTACATTGCGGTCTTTCATCCATTTTGAGTTTATTTTTGTGTATGGTGTAAGAAAGTGGTCCACATTTATTTTTCTGCATGGCACTGTCCAGTTTTCCTAGCACCACTTGCTGGAGAGACTGTCTTTATTCCATTGGATATTCTTTCCTGCTTTGCCAAAGATTAGTAGGCTATACATTTGTGGGTCCATTTATGGGTTTTCTCTTCTGTTCCATTGTTGAGTGTCTGTTTTTGTGCCAGTACCATACTGCATTGATGATTGTAGCTTTGTAATATAGCTTGAGCTCTGGGATTGTGATGCCTCCTGCTTTGGTTTTCTTTTTCAAGATTGCTTTGGCTATTTGGGGTCTTTTCTAGTTCCATACAAATTTTGGGATTGTTTGTTCTAGCTCTGTGAAGAATGCTGGTGTTGTTTTGATATGGATTACATTGAATATGTATAGATTGATTTGGATAGTATTGACATTTTAACAATATATTTTCTTCCTATCCAGGAGCATGGAATATTTTTTTCCATTTTTTTGTCTTCTTCAATTTCTTTCATAAGCTTGTTATAGTTTTCAGTGTATAGATTTTCACCTCTTTGGTTAGATTTATTCCTAGGTATTTTATGGTTTTTGGTGCAATTGTAAATGGGATCAATTACTTGAGTTCTCTTTCTGTTGCTTCATGTTGGTGTATAGGAATGCAGCTGATTTCTGTGCGTTGATTTTATATCCTGAAACTTTGCTGAATTCATGGATCAGTTCTAGCAGATTTTTGGTGAAATCTTTAGGGTTTTCCACATAGAGTATCTTGTCATCTGCCAAGAGTGAAAGTTTGACCTCCTCCTAGCCTATTTGGATGCCTTTTATTTCTTTGTGTTGTCTAATTGCAGAGGCTAAGACTTCCAATACTATGTTGAATAACAGTGGCGAGAGTGGACATCCCTGTTTTGTTCCTGACCTTAGGGGGAAAGCTGTCAGTTTTTCCCCATTGAGGATGATATTAGCGGTGGGTCTTTCATATATGGCTTTTATGATCTCAAGGTATACTCCTTCTCTCCCTACTTTCTTGAGGGTTTTTATCAAGAAAGGTTGCTGTATTTTGTCAAATGCTTTCTCTACATCTATTGAGAGGATCATATGGTTCTTGTCCTTTCTTTTATTGATGTGGTGAATCACATTAATTCTTTTGCGGGTATTGAACCAGCCCTGCATCCCAGGTATAAATCCCAATTGGTCGTGGTGGATAATTTTTTTAATGTATTGTTGGATCCAGTTGGCTAATATCTTGTTGAGTTTTTTTGCACCCATGTTCATCAGGGAAATTGGTGTATAGTTCTCCTTTTTAGTGAGGTCTTTTGTCCGGTTTTGGAATCAAGGTAATGCTGGCTTCACAGAGTTGGAAGTTTTCCTTTCATTTTTATTTTTTTTGGAACAGCTTCAAGAGAACAGGTGTTAACTCTTCTTCAAATGTTTTGTAGAATTCCCCTGGAAATCCATCTGGCCCTGGACTCTTGTTTTTGGGAGATTTTTTATTACTAATTTGATTTCTTTAATGGTTATGCATCTATTTCTTGCTGTTTCAGTTTTGGTACTTTATGTGTTTCTAAGAATTTGTCCATTTCTTCCAGATTGTCCATTTTACTGGTGTATAATTGCCCATAATATTTTATTATTGTTTGTATTTCTTCAGTGTTGGTTATGATCTCTCCTCTTTCATTCTTGATTTCATTTATTTAGGTCCATTCCTTTTTCTTTTTGATCAAACTGGCTAGGGGTTTATCAATTTTCTTAATTCTTTCAAAGAACCATGGGTGCCTGGGTGGCTCAGTCAGTTGAGCATCCGACTTCAGCTCAGGTCATGATCTCACTGTCTGTGAGTTTGAGCCCCACGTCAGGCCCTGCGCTGACAACTCATAGCCTGGAGCCTGCTTTGGATTCTGTGTCTCCCTCTCTCTCTGCCCCTCCCCGCTCATGCTCTGTCTCTCTCTGTCAAAAAATGAATAACCATTTAAAAAAACTAAAAAACAAACAAACAAAAAGAACCACCTCCTGGTTTCACTGATGTGTTCTGCTAGGTTTTTTTTTGGTTTGGATAGCATTGATTGCTGCTCTAGTCTTTATTATTTCCTATCTTCTGCTAGTTTGGGGTTTTATTTGCTGTTCTTTTCCAGCTGTTTAAGGTGTAAGATTAGGTTGTATATCTGAGACCTTTCTTTCTTCTTTAGGAAGGCCTGGATTGCTATATACTTCCCTCTTATGACTGCCTTTGCTGCATCCCCGAGGTTTTGGGCTGTGGTGTTATCATTTTCATTGGCTTCCATGTACTTTTTAATTTTCTCTTTAATTTCTTAGTTAGCCCATTCATAACATCCTTGTTCCAGTGCCAGTGAATGCGTTTGTTTCCTGGGGTTTGCTGGGACCTTTCCTGTGAGGTGGCCGCACAGCCTCTACCAAATGTCCTCCCAGCAGGAGAACCAACTCTCCCCGTGTGGCCCAAGGACTGCCTGGACCTCACTTTGCTCCTGGGAATTTGCCCTTCCCACCAGAGCACTGTCAGGTATCAAGTTGAGGAGTTTCAGACTCTGTGCTCCCTCTGTTTATAGATTCATAATGGAATTTAAACCCTGTCATTTCTGCTTTCTCCCTTTTTTGTTCAGTCCCTGCAGCTGTTTCCACTTTTCCACTTTTTGTCCAGCTGCTTTTGTGTGTGTGTGTATGTGTGTGTGTTGTTTTTAATTTTTTAATTTTATTTTTTTTACTTTATTAATTCTTTTTCTTCCTTCAAAATGATGAAATGAAAGAATTCACTCCAAAAGAAAAAGCAGGAAGAAACGACAGCCAGGAACTTAATCAACACAGATACAAGCAAGCTGTCTTTTCCTGTACTCTCACCCCATCTCCGTCCTCTCTCTGCAAGCAAAAACAGCTCCCTGCCCTCTCTCTCCCCCAGTTCATCTCTCCACGCTATGTACCTACTGAGTTCTGTGGTTCAGGTTGTGCAGATTGTTGCATTAATACTCAAATCAGTTTTCAAGGTTTTCAGGGTGGTTTAATGTTGATCTGGCTATATTTCATGGATGCAAGACACACAAAAAAACTTCCATGCTGTTCTGTCATTTTGGCTTCTCCCTCTCTGTTTACCTAATTTAAATAGATAAATGCCCTAGTATGGAAAGCCACTATTGTAATATATTATACACATATATTTGATATATATATATTTGGTATATAGTTATACCTATCAAACTGGACCACTTTGTCTTTTGTCTCACTGGTTGTATTGTTCACTATGCTAGATACATATCATCTTCTATCATGTTACTGTCTTCCCTTTATCCTTCTTACTGGTGTATTTTAAAACTACAAAAAAATGTTTTGTCTGGAAGGATAATGTCTACTTAATACTTTGTATTAAGTGATAAAAATGATGTGGCTCCAACTTCATAAACCATACAAACTTTTTCTTCTTTAAAAATATTTTTTAATGTTTATTTTTGAGAGAGAGAGAGAGAGAGAGACAGAGTGTGAGTGTGGGAGGAGCAGAGAGAGGGAGACACAACATCCAAAAGGACTTGAACCCACGAACCATGAGATCATGACCTGAACCAAAGCCTGATGCTTAACTGACTGAGCCACCCAGGCGCCCCTCATACATTTATTCATTTCAGTAAACATCTTTAAATGAATTTCCTTCCTCAGCAAAACCAGTTCAAAACATTATTATTTATTTAATGCCAAGACAATATGGTTTAAAAATAGTATTTAACTATTAAGTGCTATTTAAAATTACTGGAATTATTAATTTTGCAATGTTGAATGAGAAAGTGTTTTGTAGTAAGAGTGTCCAAATTCAGAAAAATGCTTCTGAACTAAGTATGCAACAGATTAATAGAAATACTTGAACTCTGTGTTATTTCTAGTTAATATTCATTTCTGCTTCCATAATAATGTATATTTTTAATATTAAATATTTAAAAAATATATTTCTCTCAATTTTTATGTTTCCTCTATGTACCGATTATATCATATATGATTAGATCATTGCTGTAGTACCTGACACTTTAATGATAATTATACCATTACATTGATGATAATTTTCTTCTAATTATTAAATCGTCAAGAACACTGATAATTATTAGCTTTTATGGAACATATATCTTTAATGGGAAAGATATTTGATTGGTTTTTGACTCAATTACAAAATTAGTTTCAAATTATTACTGTGATATCAAAAGAAAAACCAGCAGTAAACCTGTGCTTTTGTCTTTACAGAAATGATTCATACCTCTTAGAAAATGAACAGGGCACCTCATTTTTCCCACAGATTTCATGCACATGTTATCCATACCACTCTACCTTAATTTCCGTCACTGAGTTGGGTAGTTTCTCCGATGTACCTACAGCAGACGCTTTTCTTGCTTACTATAGAATTGCCTTTCAAATCAATATACTCACTACATCAATTTTCATGGAATTCTTTTTTTAATGCTGTCAAAAAAGGGAAGAAAAAATGAGCTAACTACATTAAGTGAAAACTCCATATATAACCAAAATCATTGAGAATGTTAACAATGTGGGGGCCACAATGCATGAGAAAATTACTGCCAAAATCCAGCTAACCAGGAGTAGTATTAATGAGTATGCTGGAGAATTAACACATGTCAGGAATAAAACCCAATGTTGATAACACAGTGGCTCTCATCCCTTTCTGCTTTTCAGCTGCTCTCAAGCCATAGCAGACCAATTGACCCTAATAACCCAAAACAAAATATTCAGTGGCATTCAAATTATTGTAACCTAAATGCAAATACATGGAGCATGAATTTATGCTTGTTTGATTGTTGTTTGATTGTAACGTTCAAAAGAAATTTGCTATGTACCTCTAGTAAACATTAGAATCCTTTTGAAATCCATGTGGGTTACTTCAGTTTTTATGTTGCTTTTCCTGTCATATTTATTCTTTCTCATATGTTCAACCAACATGTATTAAGCATCTGTGAGGTGCCAGACCTCTTCAAGAAGCTGGAATGTGTATTATAGAACAAGTTCTTGAGTTTCAGAGAGCTCCTTTTCTGGTAGATGTAACTATGTAGACTTCTTACCTCTATTTGCAAGTAGAAGAACTAAGTGGCCATAATTAGCTACCATAGCTCTGTCTAAGAGAAAAGTAATGAGACCGTGTGTGTGTGTGTGTGTGTGTGTGTGTGTGTTTTAAGTTTTCTAGAAGCCACATTAAAAAAGGCTAAAGGAAGCAGGTGAAATTAATGTTAATATGTTTTAACTCTATGTGCACATTATTATGATTATAGTATGTAAGTAATAAAATTATTAGTTATTTTACATTTCTTGAAAATTCAATGTGTATTTCGTACTTATAGTACATTTCATTTGAGGCCAGCCACATTGCAGTGCTCTGTAACCACATGGGGCTAGTGGCTCCTGTATTGAACAGTGAAGATCAAGAGAACAACTAACATTGATTTTAGTATTTTTCATTATTATAAATTTAGAATCTCTAAAGAGCCCAAATTCTGTGTTTTTTTTAACAAGAGTCCTGTTCTTTGAAAGTATTTTTAATATTTTAAATTATTGCCCCGTGGTAATTTTGTTTGTTTTTCCAATCCTAGAAAACCAGTTTTACTTTTAGTATTTTGAATATTGTTATAGGACTACTCTATCTCTTAGCAAAATGATATTCAAAGTTTTTCAATTTCAATCGACCAACAATAGTGTACTGACATAGATTATTTATAAGTAGTACAGTAAATACACAATATAGTTATATATTTTTTAATGAGTGAGCTAGTTGCTTAGTTATATATTTAGTTAGTTTTACATACTTACCTTATTACTAATACATTATGTTTATATTAAGATATTTAACAAAACCAATAGTTCTGTGTGAGCATAATATATATTTATTTTTATTGAATTAGATACAAACACTGTTCACATAGTTTTTAAACTGTGGTAAAAGTAATTTTGGGGAAGTATTGACATTCTATAAAAATTGAAATAGTTATAAATTGACATAGATCAACATAGCCGAGAGTAATAACTGGATTATAGGCTTAATAGCAAGAAATAACCTAAAGGTTATATGATTTTCATATTCCCATAGAGTTACCAGTGTGTGTGCTTAGCTGGTTGGGAAGGAAGTTTTTGTGAACAAGAATCCAATGACTGCAAAATGAATCCTTGTAAGAATAATTCCACCTGTACTGACCTTTACAATAGCTATCGGTGAGTAATGTGTTTATAATTTTCTTCATGAAATCACTTGGAGTGTTCGTGTCTTTGGGATAATTCCAGAGATTATTTTCACTTTGCATCCATTAATTAAAAAAATGATCTCAAGATGATCAGCCATTTTCTGACAAGATAGCGTCAACGTTCATTTGAAATTTGTGTCAAAAGTCGTAAATAATATTAAACTTGGAAATGCAATGTCCAAATCTGACACATGTTACAAATGCCTTCACTTCTTCAAAACATGCCTTTGTCATCTCTATGTTGTTTTGGATCTCTCCGTGCAAAATGGGTGCCACAAATGACTTGTTAATGGGTCTACTGAATTAAAACTTTCAGTTTATTACCCAGAGATTATCATGAATTTGGATTACTTTAGTCAAATTATTGATGAATTTTACATTAATTACTCCACATATCCCATAATCCAATTGTATTAGTTTTAGATGAGAAACCTGAAGAAGCTCTAAGTAGAAATTCTGAGTAGTTATTACTATGATTTGAAACATTTAGTAACCAGATCAATATTGGTAAAAAATAGCTTTTATCCTTTAACTTGTTAAGGTGTAGAGTGTAGAGAACTATACACTAGGTCTCTCAAGCAAAACCAGGTTTAGTGTAACTAGAATGATTTTCTTCTTGTCACAGAATCAGATTAATTGAATATAAATATATTTAGGTGATCATTTTCTCAGGGAAAAATCAAAATGATTTCAGAGTGTCCTCTAAAATAACTTGTACTGGGGCGCCTGGGTGGCTCAGTCGGTTAAGCATCCGACTTCGGCTCAGATCATGTTCTCACGGTCTGTGGGTTCGAGCCCCGCGTCGGGCTCTGTGCTGACAGCTCAGAGCCTGGAGCCTGTTTCAGATTCTGTGTCTCCCTCTTTCTCTGACCCTCCCCTGTTCATGCTCTGTCTCTGTCTCAAAAATAAATAAATGTTAAAAAAAATTTTAAATAACTTGTACACTATTCCTCATTTTTGGTGACTGAAATGGGACATAAGATCCAGAGTGATCAACAATAGGCAGTTTATTTCCTTTAAAGGCAATTCTGAAATAATCTTGCAATAGTTTGATTTATATTTCAATGACAGTAAGAGAAAAAATTAACAATTTTATTAATGTAGAAAAACTCACAATGGTATCAGTTGACACTAGTTTAAAATATGTAAAAATGTAAAAAACCAGAGCTACTTTTTGTGACATTATCAATTTTTAAAATTGACATATCATCATAAATTAATATTAACTGACTTTCCATCTATATAGTAGGAGAAACAATCAACTTTTGTTGAACTAGGAAAGAAAAACTTCCCATAGTTTCTATGCTTATTTTACTTTTCTTAAATGATTCTTTTTATTATAACCTACAAGTTATGATATACTATATATACATATATATATAAACACATATATGTATCAAAAATCTGATATATACTTTTTAGCATTCAGCTTTTTATGTAATTCCTAACGATAATTTGTTTACGCATTTGTGTATGTGTGTACTTACTGTCAATCACCTCCAGACAAACACCAGCAGGAACATACCTGTGGTTGAAAAAGTTGGGTTTATAACTCATTGCCATAAGGGAGAACACACACCATTTAAATCCATGTAGCATCTCAGTAAAAGGATGCTGGAAGGACTTACAGGTTTGAGTTTGTGAAATACAACTTTGAAGAGGGTTTACAAAAGTGGGCCTTTGGCCTGGATAAGGAGACTGTCAGGAAATGGGAAGAATTACCTACATTCATAATAAATCTTACCTAGAAGAAATGAAGACTGGACAGAGTGAAAGCTAAAATTTATAGAGACAGCAACCATTTATATCAACCATGATAGGAGAATGCTTGGCCATTCCTGTGGTTTAGATGGTGTTCAAGTTTTTGTCACCATTTAGATATGATTGTGGGGTAGGCTTGTCTTTGTAATGATTAATCAGGGTAGTGGAGTAACTATGTCTCATTTTGATGTTCTGTGAAATTGTCTGTTGAAATGTTCACCAGGAGAACACCAAGATCTACCTGTAAACCTGCTTATAGTGCCTGACGAGCTCCTGGGTACCCTGGATGTTAGTTTTGCTTTCTCATTCCCAAAATACATTATCATATAGACGTGCAGAAAAAAATGTATATGTATGTGTGTATTTATATGAAATCTGTGACTTATGTTTGTCCACCTATTTGTCCAAAATACCAGAGTGAGAATAAATATTAATTATCCAACACGATAATACTTTTATTTAGATAATTGCTATTTGCTATTTAAGATAGACATCTTGAAGATCTAAAACAAAACAAGCAACAGAGTTTATGAGGCTTAATTAAAATACATTTTAATATTCATGAGACACAATCAGTCTTTCTAGATAACTTTGACACCACTAATTGTGAACTCTTAATGACTTAAGTTTATAAATGTATCAGAAGACATTGCCACTTAACACAAACTCATACAGTCATTTTATCATTCCTCAGATTTTGATAGATTATCCATTTGGGGTTTGGTTTTCTCTTCATTTTCTAGTTTTAAGGTGAATGGTTCCATCATTGAATTGAGGTCTCTGTTCTTTTTTAATACAGGGTTTACAGCTGTAAATTTCACTCTAAGCATTGGTATCATTATATCTCATATTTTTTGACGTTTTGTGTCTCTCAAAATAATTTCCTAATTTCCCATGTGATTTATTCTTTGGCTCACTGGTTTTGTTAAACTTTCACTTATTTGTGAATTCCCTAGATTTCTCTTGATCTTGATTACTACTTTTATTGTGGTAAGAAAACTTATTTTGTGTGAGTTAAATCTTTTAAAATTTACTGAGGCATATATTATAACCTAACATATATTCTATAAGTACTTGAAAAAAGTGTGTATTCCACTTTAGCTGGAATGTTCTATAGGAGTCTTTTAGGCCTAGCTGGTTTATATCTTAATCAAGTCTTCTATATCCTATATCTTCTGCGACTTTGTTCTATTATAAAGTTTGCAATTGTTATTGTTTATCTGTTATTGGCTAATTTAATATTGTTTATCCATTTAATCTGCCATATTTTGCTTCATTTACCTAAGTTAGATCTTAAGGCTCTAGGATCTAATTGTTAGATCTTACTGATGGATTTAAATATTTATAAAATGTCCTTCTTTGTCTTGAGTAACATTTTTTTGTCTTAAAGTGTATTTTGCCTGATATTAGTATAGCTGCCTCAGCCCTTTGTTTATTATTGATGGCATAGTGTATATTTTCTGACTTTTTAGTTTTAACCTATTTGTGACTTTGAATATAAAGCTTGTCTTTTTTTTTTAATTTTTTTTTCAACGTTTATTTATTTTTGGGACAGAGACAGACAGAGCATGAACGGGGGAGGGGCAGAGAGAGAGGGACACAGAATCAGAAACAGGCTCCAGGCTCTGAGCCATCAGCCCAGAGCCTGACGCGGGGCTCGAACTCCCGGACCGCGAGATCGTGACCTGGCTGAAGTCGGACGCTCAACCGACTGCACAACCCAGGCGCCCCTAAAGCTTGTCTTTTATAGATAGGATATAATTTGACTGTTTTTAAAAATCCACTCTGTCAATCTCTACCCTTATTGGAATGTCTCCTTAGGTTACATTTAACATTACTAATGAAATAAAGTTTATATGTATAGTTTCTTTTTTTTAATATGTTATATTTTTGTTGTTGGTGCTGTTCCTCTTTCTCCATTATTGGCTACTCTTGCATTACTTCTTTTTCTGGTATTACACTTTAATTTCTTTTTATTTTTTACTTTGCATTTGTACATAGTTTCTTAGTAGTTGTCCTATAGATCACAATTAACTTCTTCACTTAAAACAGTCTCCATAGTGTTAATACTGACTTAATTTCAATAGTATACAAAAACTTTGCTCCACTATAGCGTTATTCCTTCCCACATCCTTCAGGCTTTTATTGATTATAAGCCCATCAACACAATGTTATAGTATGTTTTATCTACTGTTTTTTAAATCAGATAGGAAACAAAAAGAGGATAAGCAAAAATACATTTATACTGTTTTTATACTTGCCTATATAGTTACCATCACCAGTGCTCTGTATTTTTGTGTGTGAATTGAAATTACTGTCTAGTATCTTTTCATCTTAGCCTAAAGGATTCTCTTTACTATTTCTTAAAGAGCAGATCTGCTATTAATGAATTTTCTGTTCTGTTTTATCTGGGAATGTCTTAATTTCTCCTTTAATTTAAAGGATAGCTTTAAGAGATATAGAATTATTGGTTTACAGTCTTTTTCTTTCAGCATTTGAAGTACATCTGGACTGCATGGTTTCTGATAAGTCAACTGTTAATCTTATTGAGGATCCCTTGTGCATAATGAATCATTTTCTCTTGATGCTGCCAAAATTCTCTGTTTTTCTTTTGAGGGTTGACTATCATGTGATTAGCATTATATGTCTTTAAGTTTATTTTCCCTAGAGCTCATTGATCTTCATGGGGGTGTGGATTAATAATTTTCATCAAATTTAGAAAGTTTGGGCCTTTATATCTTAAAATAGTTTATATGTCTTTTCTCTCTCTCTCTCTTCTGGTTCTAAAACTCTCACATGTGCATGTTAATGTTCTTAAGGTGTCCCACAGGTATCTGAGGCTCTTCATTTTTCCTCCTGATCTCCAGGATCAATAATCTTAATTAACTTCAAATGCACTGCTTCCTTCTTCTACCAACTTAAATATGGTGATGTGCCCCTCTCATAATTTTTTTAATTTCATTTTTTATACTTTTAACTCCAGAATTTCTATTGTGTTCTTGTTTATAATTGACATCTTTTTATATTCTCAGTTAGACAAAACATCATTTAGATATGGCTTCAATTTTTCTTTGATCACAGTTATTTTGGCTAATTTAATATCTGTGTTAAGTAAATCCAATATTGAGGCTTCTTCAGGGATAGTTTCTACTGGTTGCTTTATTCCTATAAATGGGTCATACTTTTCTTTCTCTGTATGACTCATCATTTTTTTTTTCAACGTTTATTTATCTTTGGGACAGAGAGAGACAGAGCATGAACGGGGGAGGGGCAGAGAGAGAGGGAGACACAGAATTGGAAACAGGCTCCAGGCTCCGAGCCATCAGCCCAGAGCCTGACACGGGGCTCGAACTCCCGGACCGCGAGATCGTGACCTGGCTGAAGTCGGACGCTTAACCGACTGCGCCACCCAGGCGCCCCTGACTCATCATTTTTTTATGAACACTTAACCTTTTAAATTGGCAAATCTGTAAATCACATCCTGCTTCTTCAGAGTTGTTACAGCATTTTTTATTGTATTTATTTTTTGTTTTTGCTATTGTTTCGTGATTTTTCCAAAAGAGTTAAATTTATAAATTATTTTGTCACGTGTGGCTATTCAAGTCTCAGCTTGGCTAATATAGCAGTCAATGAATGAGTTAGCAGAGACTTTTTTTATATTTCCTCAAACTAGTAAGTCTTCTAGCTTTACTGAGGGACTCTGTGTGTATATGTTGAGGTATGCAGTCAATAGTCAGCCAGGCATTTTCCAGTTCTGTCTTACTCTCCAGTATCTACTTTCACGGAGGCTCAAGGTCAGTCAGAGATAAGAGATTAAGGTCTTTTCATGTGTTTCTTAGTCCTGTCCACACTTTCATTTCCCAAGAATAGGTCTACCTTTTCAAAGACCTCCATGAACATCTCATTCACCACTTTTTACCTTTAAGTATATTGGTCAGCCTCTTAGCCTTAACTGGAATCATCATTACAAGCAGCTGCAATGTTAGGCAATTACCACTGACTGTTATTAATAAATTCCCTTTATAAGGACTTTTTGAAAAGAGTAAGTTTTGAGTCAGATCAAATAAATTCTATTCCTGAAAATGGAACTTTTCCATTACCAGACCAATGAAACAGTGACATTCCTGGGAAGGATCTTTTGGGTGAGCTCTAAACCTGTAATGCCCTTCAGTGGCTGTTAGGCTGCTGATTTCACAGATGCCATAATTGCAGTGCTGTTTGTTTTCAAGTCTATTGAAGAGCTGGGGAAAGGGGGATGGGAATACTGGACGTAACCACACAAGGCTGACTAGGTTTATGAGAGTCAACCATTTTTCTTGTAGAAACACTCAGATTTTTGCAAGTCTTTTAGTTCATTTATAGAGTTCTGAGAGAGTTGATTTGATGTTATTGCCAGTGTTTTTGTTTCTTTTATGGAAGAGTAGATATTCAGAAGTCTTTCATCTATGATTACTCAAGTAATTATACCAAATTACATTTTATATTATTTATATGGGACAGAGAGAAGACAGAAACAGAGACAGAGACAGAGAAAGCATGGATTCTAGAGTTGCACTATCTAGATATAGGATATCAAGTCCTATCCTTAAAGATTAGTGTGAATTGGGTTAAGGAATTTTATTTATATCCCTAAGTTTTTTTAATCTAGAAATTGTGAATAATAACAGTTATAATTCACAGAGTTATGATGTTAATTAAATACAATTCTGTATACAAAGTATTTAGCTCATTTATTGATGTATATTAAACTCTAAATATCATTAGCTTTTATTATTCCCAACATTGATCTTGTTTTCAAACTATATGTATGAATAAAACTAGAGCAGTATTTTATAAATGATGAATCTGTGGGATCATATTGATATCAACTCGTTTCATTTTATATATTCATGTGTAGAGCAAAGGAAGAACATTAAAAAGAGATTACATTATTCTTTGCAACTAAGGAAGAATTTAGTTAGAGTTTAGTGCTCTTTGAAGCTTTCTCACAAATTTCCACTGAACAAAAATTTCAGGGCTCTCGGTAAAAGATACAATGAATATCTTACTTCATTTTATGAAGAATCAGTCCAGAGAAAACTTAACAGAAATTGCAAGGAAGATGCTTAAATTTCATGCTTTTGAAGGAATTCACATTGTGTACCATAATGAGTGCTTAACATAGCAAATATTTTTAATAGGTCAAATGAAAATTGCATTTCATTGACTATATGCTTATATCCCTTGAGAACAAAAATGTTATGAAGATGAGTATTTGCCAGAATATCGAATCCCTTAGGTGATTTGTGTGTTCTGAGTTACTGAACTACCTATGTGTGCTCATCTCTAAACAACTGGAGTTAACATAGTTTAGTGTTTACACAGTTTCAAGACATTAAAAAGCAAAATGGGCTAGGGATGTAATTTGAATGCTGACTGCAACCTGCCTTCTGCTATTCCTGGCATGGTTTAGAATTTAACTGCCTTCTTTATTTCTGATTTTTCTTCCCCCAAAGCAGAGTCAACAGCTTTAGCTACAGATGGGGCTCTGTATGGCAGTTATTGGACCCAGATGCCACACTCTGGAACATGTTTTGCCAACAGCATCTGGCTCCTTTGCTGTCTGTGTAATTGGCATCCGTGTTGATGCTTTGGCCTGTTTTTCTTATGGACACTACAAAGTAGACTTTGAGACGACATGAAGGTTTGTTCCCAGTTGACCATATGATTTTTTTTCTTTTTCTCAGTTTATAATTTGTGCAAATGCATCCTAGATGCCTTAAATTATGTAACACTATGTATTAGAACTTTTCATGCTTCTTATAAGGATATGTTTAAAAATTTTTGAATGGATATGACTAAATTTTTTTTGAAATTTAATGAGTAGAAATAAAAATCTATGTTGATCAATGTGTTTTTAACATACTGAGTGAAAATACACAAGTCTGTATATTAGATAAAGATCTGTGTTTTTTTCCTTCTTAAAAATTTTGTTTTTGTTTTGTTTACTTTGTGCAAGGAGCCCAAACTGCTAATATAAAAGTAAAATAATTACTAATATAAAAGTAAAACTGTAACAGAATTTTAATCCAGGCAATGGCAATACAATATCTGCCTTTAGCAGATGGAAGATTTTTCCGTAATGAAAAAAAAAAAGAATTTGGGGGCACCTGGCTGGCTCAGTCATTTAAGTGTCAGACTCTTGATTTCAGCTCAGGTCATAATCTCACAGTCATCAGATCTAGCCTGTGTCGGGCTCCATGCTGGTCATGGAACCCGCTTGGGATTCTCTCTCTCTCTCTCTCTCTCTCTCTCTCTCTCTCTCTCTCTCTCTTTCTGTCTCTCTCCCTCCCTCCCCCCACTCTGCCTCTCCCTCTCCCTCTCCTTCTCCCTGTCTCTCTCTCTTTCTGCTGCTTATGCCCTCTTTCTCTCAAAAAATCAAATCAAAACAAAACAAAAACTAGATTTTTGAACAAAATATATGTTGGTATGTAGATTTTCACCTTCTTTTTGGATAGCTGTGCCATATTTTATTTTGTGGATATAACACAGTGGCAGTTTTTAATTTTTTCCAGTATAAACTATTATTTGGGGAAATTAATTACATGTGCCTCTTTGCACACATATGTTTCTATATTTGGACATTAAATTCCTAGAATTGAAAATGCTGGATCAAAGTGTGTCAATCTTTAAGATTTAGACAGATTTTTATCAAATTAATTTTATAAGCAGATTTAGTATTACATTCACATGAGCAATTAATGAAACTCTATGTACCATACACTTCTAGTTTGTATAAAATCTCTCAGTGAGGTTTTATATATGCCTGCTTTAAATATAAGAAAGCCAAGACTTGGATATTTTCAGTAGCATAAGCAAAATCACTGTGTTAGAAAAGTGCAAACCTAAATATACCAAGGTCTGTGTGACTCCAAATTCATGATTTCAGATGATTGCCAACTGGTCTTGCCTTTAATATAAAATCATACATATATTGTCACTGCCTACTCCTCAGTTTCCAAGGGAGAGCAGCCATCACTGTAGTTCCAATGAATTTATGAATGATTAAATAGTTCTCTTTCAGTGGAAAAGTTAGAAACTGACATAGTTCCAATTTCATCAAAAAAGAGTAACTCAAGGAGTAAGTAAGTGAAAGATGAATACATCTTATGAGCAATTATAACTTTACAAATAGGCTTTAGAATTTACTGATTAAGTAAAATTGCTTTCTGATAACAATAGTACAAAGGAAGGGAAGGGAAATCACTGTATTTTGTAGTTAAGGCTCTTAGGTTATATGTGGCATGGTATTATGTTATTTGAAGATAGTGATAAAGTGAAATCACATTCAAAAACCATTTTTGAATGAATAAATGAACTCTTTTATTCATTGAAGCTAGCTTGAAAGGTAAGAGGAAAGAGTTTTATTTGGCACCATGTTATTTTTCAGAATAAATCAAGTTCCTGGTTGTTTCCTACTTTCAAAAAGTCCCCCATATACACTTTGTATTATTAGTTTGTTAGGCTGGTAGTTAGTGTTCCTTACCTTCTGCTGTATCACCACAGTCTCTGCCTTCATCTTCTCATGGCATTCTTCCTATGTGCATGTCTCTGTGTTCATTTCTTCTTTTTGCTAAGACATCAGCCATACTGAATTAAGGCCCACTCTAATGACCTCACTTTCATTCGATTTCCAAAACAGGTCACTTTCTGAGGTACCGAGGGTTAACACTTTAAGATCTTAGGAAGACCCAAGGCAAATTATTATACCCTAATGTATTCTGACAACTACAGATATTAAAACATTTTATATAACCATAACCACCCAGAATTTTAAAATTTAGCATAGATATACATATAGTCTCTTGAATTTTATTTTCAAAGCTGTGTAGGAACATATTTAAAGATTATTTTTATTATATAAAACAATAGCTAGAGAAAATATTTGCATTAGGTTATCTCATTATTTCATATAAACCTTAATAAAAGTCTAGATTAAAAATGATATCATAGGGCATCTGGGTGGCTCAGTTGGCTTAGCCGGTTAAGTGGTTAAGCATCTGACTCTTGATTTCAGTTCACATCATGATCTTATAGTTAGTGAGTTCAAGCCCCGCATCGGACTCTGCACTGACAACATGGAGTCTGCTTGGGATTCTCTCTCTTTCTCTGCCCCTACCCTACCCTCCCTCTCAAAATAAATAAGCATAAAAAATAAAATAAAATAAAATAAAATAAAATAAAATAAAATAAAATAAAATATAAAGTAAAAAGTAAAGTAAAATAAAATAAAAAAATAAAATATTATTGTCTTAGAATGGGTTTGTTGGCTTGTCTTTAACATTTGTTTTTAAAAAAAAATGTTAACGGGGTGCCTGGGTGGCTCAGTCGGTTGGGCATCTGACTTCCGCTCAGGTCATGATCTTGCAGTCTGTGAGTTCAAGCCCTATATCAGTCTCTGCACTAACAGCTCAGAGCCTGGAGCCTGTTTCAGATTATGTCTCCCTCTCTCTCTCTGTCACTCTCCTGTTCGTACTCTGCCTCTCTCTCAAAAATAAAACAAAAATAAAAAAATAAAAAATCAATTTAAATGCTGAATTGTTTTATACAAAACCAGAGAAATCATAAAATTGAAGAAAAATGTAAAATAAAAGCAAAGCAACCCAAAAACACCCAGAAATGGTTCATTAGAAATTAATTGAGAACTACCATTGTTTGCTTCAGATGTGATGTTGCCTGTAAGAGTAATGACTATGATGGGCACAAAATGTTAAATTAAGGATTAAGGGTTTTGCTAATAAATTATTTTTTGTTGAACCATGGAAAAAAGATAGTTAACAATTGTACCAAAAGGGAAAGAATGTAAATGTTAGTCTTCTTTATGCAAAATCTGTATTTTCTTTTTTTCCTTGAATAGGTCATTAATTAGAATTTCAAGTCGTGTTCTTAAAAATAATAATAGAGTATAATCAAGTACACTAGTCCCCTGCATTTTTCTCATTTTTCTAAATAGCCTATATTCTCCTACTGTTTCTTTTTTTCACCATGGAGTAGACAGGGCAATCTTTTAAGAGAAACACCCTCTACATAAGTTACTCAATTGTTTTTAAGTTTTTTATTTTTTAATTAGAGCATAATTTACATGTAATATTATATAAATATCATACATACACAATTAAAAGAGTTTTTGCATTGTAATTACCCATGTAAAATACCACCAAAATCAAGATATAGAGCATATCCATCAATGCAGAAAATTTTCTGTCTCTTCATAGCTCATTTCTACCCTCCTTCCTCCTACTATTTATTGAACTTTCAAAAATTGTGCTTTTATAATCATCTGTGAGTAAATTATTCCAAATACCACTAATACATTTCTTTTAAGCACAAAAAATAAGCATATATTTATATGTTGTTTTTTAACAAAGGGTTTTTATAAATATTACTCATTTTCCTTTTACTATAACTATGTCCATATGATACATTGTTATTATTCCTTTTTCATTCATGAGAAAACCAAAAGTTATATAACTCAACTGATTTTTCAATGAGATGTTATTAACAGCAGCAGTATAGAATTTAGGACGTCTCCAGAACTCAACACTTTCCATTATTTCTGATTTCCACCTGAGATTCTTCTCCCTCTCAGTGGTGAAATAACTGTTCAATGTTAGGTTTTTCCTATACTGAGGAGTCTCAATATAAATTTAATGATGAAAACTTGCATATCTATATTTATTATACAAAATTGTTTCATTCTCTATGAATTGATCATGCAGATAAATTGACAATTTTTTTCTAGTATATTGGAAACCTGTATTAGTTTTCTTCATGGTTATTTCCTTTCTTTTTAGAGGGTCATTTTCTTCAAATTAGCATAAATATCAAAGTGGCTTTGATTAGAAGTAATTCTGAACTCTCTAAAACACTATTGTTTTAGTGACACTATATTGTCATTCAAAATATAGAAAAAAGACATCTTTAAGACAATATGCACTTTTACTGAATATACCTTATAATATTAAACATGCAGACATTTTACTCTGAAAATAAGATCTTTAGCAGGTTACATAAGGTACATAATGAAAACACACCTTCATATTCCTAGATGCTTATGAGAACATTCAAATATTTAATATTATTATATTAATTATATAATTAATAATTAATTAATCAATTAAAATTAATAAATAATTAAAATTTGCTGATATTTCAAATGCATGCCAGGATTCAGTAGTTTCCAAAGTAAGGAGACAGCTGATATGTAGCAAAAGCCTAAACAAAAGTTAGAAATCCATTCCATGATTTTTCTCCTAGGTCTTTGCCTAGAGCCCATTAAGTGAGCTAGTCAAAAAAAATTTTTTTTCACAAAGTTACCATGTTACCTTATGCTTTCAAAGTGCATACAGAATCAGTTTAAGAAATGTTCATTTGAACATTTCTTTATCTCCAGCAAAGCCATACTTGAAGATATGGCACATTATGTTTCCCAGTGTCCCACATTAGAGTGAAGCATACCTTTTTTCTTTGACTTCTATATGAAAAAATATCTCTCTTCAGAGGAAAACATATGCTTTATTTTATCAGAATTTATAATTGCCTAAATATTCTACTTATTTAGTCTTGATTTTTATTTTATTTTATTTTTTGTTTTATTTTTAATTTATTTTTTATAAGCCTATTTATTATTATTATTTTTTTCAATATATGAAATTTATTGTCAAATTGGTTTCCATAGAATACCCGTGCTCATCCCAAAAGGTGCCCTCCTCAATGCCCATCACCCACCCTCCGCTCCCTCCCATGCCCCATCAACCCTCAGTTTGTTCTCAGTTTTTAAGAGTCTCTTATGCTTTGGCTGTCTCCCACTCTAACCTCTTTTTTTTTTTCCCTTCCCCTACCCTATGGGTTTCTGTTATGTTTCTCAGGATCCACATAAGAGTGAAACCATATGGTATCTGTCTTTCTCTGTATGGCTTATTTCACTTAGCATCACACTCTCCAGTTCCATCCACGTTACTACAAAGGGCCATATTTAATTCTTTCTCATTTGCACGTGGTACTCCATTATGTACATAAACCACAATTTCTTTATCCATTCATCAGTTGATGGACATTTAGGTTCTTTGCATAATTTGGCTATTGTTGAGAGTGCTGCATTAACATTGGGGTACAAGTGCCCCTATGCATCAGTACTCCTGTATCCCTTGGGTAAATTCCTAGCAGTGCTACTTCTGGGTCTTAGGGTAGGTCTATTTTTAATTTTCTGAGGAACCTCCACACTGTTTTCCAGAGTGGCAGCACCAATTTGCATTCCCACCAACAGTGCAAGAGGGTTCCCGTTTCTCCACATCCTCTCCAGCATCTATAGTCTCCTGATTTCTTCATTTTGGCCACTCTGACTGGCGTGAGGTGATATCTGAGCGTGGTTTTCATTTGCATTTCCCTGATGAGGAGCGACATTGAGCATGTTTTCATGTACCTGTTGGCCATCCGGATGTCTTCTTTAGAGAAGTGTCTATTCATGTTTTCTACCCATTTCTTCACTGGGTTATTTGTTTTTTGGGTGTGGAGTTTGGTGAGCTCTTTATAGATTTTGGATACTAGCCCTTTGTCCGATATGTCATTTGCAAATATCTTTTCCCATTCCGTTGGTTGCCTTTTAGTTTTGTTGGTTGTTTCCTTTGCTGTGCAGAAGCTTTTTATCTTCATGAGGTCCCAGTAGTTCATTTTTGATTTTAATTCCCTTGCCTTTGGGGATGTGTCGAGTAAGAGATTGCTACGGCTGAGGTCAGAGAGGTCTTTTCCTGCTTTCTCCTTTAGGGTTTTGATGGTTTCCTGTCTCACATTCAGGTCCTTTATCCATTTTGAGTTTATTTTTGTGAATGGTGTGAGAAAGTGGTCTAGTTTCAACCTGCTGCATGTTGCTGTCCAGTTCTCCCAGCACCATTTGTTAAAGAGGCTGCCTTTTTTCCATTGGATGTTCTTTCCTGCTTTGTCAAAATTGAGTTGGCCATACGTTTGTGGGTCTAGTTCTGGGGTTTCTATTCTATTCCATTGGTCTATGTGTCTGTTTTTGTGCCAATACCATGCTGTCTTGATGGTTACAGCTTTGTAGTAGAGGCTAAAGTCTGGGATTGTGATGTCTCCTGCTTTGGTCTTCTTCTTCAAAATCACTTTGGCTATTCGGGGCCTTTTGTGGTTCCATATGAATTTTAGGATTGCTTGTTCTAGCTTCGAGAGGAATGCTGGTGCAATTTTGATAGGGATTGCATTGAATGTGTAGATATCTTTGGGTAGTATTGACACTTTGACAATATTTATTCTTCCAATCCATGAGCACGGAATGTTTTTCCATTTCTTTATGTCTTCTTCACTTTCCTTCATAAGCTTTCTGTAGTTTTCAGCATACATCTTTGACATCTTTGGTTAGATTTACCCCTAGGTATTTTATGCTTCTTGGTGCAATTGTGAACGGGATCAGTTTCTTTATTTGTCTTTCTGTTGCTGCATTATTAGTATATAAGAGCACAACTGGTTTGTGTACATTGATTTTGTATCCTACAACTTTGCTAAATTCATGTATCAGTTCTAGCAGACTTCTGGTGGAGTCTATCGGATTTTCCATGTATAATATCATGTCATCTGCGAAAAGTGAAAGCTTGACTTCATCTTTGCCAATTTTGATGCCTTTGATTTCCTTTTGTTGTCTGATTGCTGATGCTAGAACTTCCAACACTATGTCAAACAACAGTGGTGAGAGTGGACATCCCTGTCGTGTTCCTGATCTCAGGGAGAAAGCTCTCAGTTTTTCCCCATTGAAGATGATGTTAGCTGTGGGCGTTTCATAAATGGCTTTTATAATGTTTAAGTATGTTCCTTCTATCCTGACTTTCTCGAGTGTTTTTATTAAGATAGGATGCTGAATTTTGCCAAAGGCCTTTTCTGCATCGATTGACAGGATCATAAAGTTCTTATCTTTTCTTTTATTAATGTGATGTATCATGTTGATTGATTTGCGAATGTTGAACCAGCCCTGCATCCCAGGAATGAATCCCACTTGATCATGATGAATAATTCTTTTTATATGCTGTTGAATTCTATTTTCTAGTATCTTATTGAGAATTTTTGCATCCATATTCATCAGGGATATTGGCCTGTAGTTCTCTTTTTTTACTGGGTCTCTGTCTGGTTTAGGAATCAAAGTAATACTGGCTTCATAGAATGACTCTGGACGTTTTCCCTCCCTTTCTATATTTTGGAATTCCTTGAGAAGGATAGGTATTATCTCTGCTTTAAACGTCTGGTAGAACTCCGCTGGGAAGCCATCTGGTCCTGGACTCTGATTTGTTGGGAGATTTTTGATAACCGATTCAATATCCTCGCTGGTTATGGGTCTGTTCAAGCTTTCTATTTCCTCCTGATTGAGTTTTGGAAGTGTGTGGGTGTTAGGAATTTGTCCATTTCTTCCAGGTTGTCCAATTTGTTCACATATAATTTTTTATTGTATTCCCTGATAATTGCTTGTATGTCTGAGGGATTGGTTTTAATAATTCCATTTTCATTCATGATTTTGTCTATTTGGGTCATCTCCCTTTTCTTTTTGAGAAGCCTGGCTAGAGGTTTGTCAATTTTGTTTATTTTTTCAAAAAACCAACTGTTGGTTTCATTGATCTGCTCTACAGTTTATTTAGATTCTATATTGTTTATTTCTGCTCTCATCTTTATGATTTCTCTTCTTCTGCTGGGCTTAGGCTGTCTTTGCTGTTCTGCTTCTATTTCCTTTAGGTGTGCTGTTAGATTTTGTATTTGGGATTTTTCTTGTTTCTTGAGATAGGCCTGGATGGCAATGTATTTTCCTCTCAGGACTGTCTTTGCTGCATCCCAAAGCGTTTGGATTGTTGTATCTTCATTTTCTTTTTTTTTCATATATTTTTTAAAATTTCTTCTCTAATTGCCTGGTTGACCCACTCATTCTTTAGTAGGGTGTTCTTTAACCTCCATGCTTTTGGAGGTTTTCCAGACTTTTTCCTGTGGTTGATTTCAAGCTTCATAGCATTGTGGTCTGAAAGTATGCATGGTATGATCTCAATTCTTGTATACTTATGAAGGGCTGTTTTGTGACCCAGTATGTGATCTACCTTGGAGAATGTTCCATGTGCACTCGAGAAGACAGTATATTCTGTTGCTTTGTGATGCAGAGTTCTAAGTATATCTGTCAAGTCCATCTGATCCAATGTATCATTCAGGACCCTTGTGTCTTTACTGACCATGTGTCTAGATGATGTATCCATTTCTGTAAGTGGAGTGTTAAAGTCCCAAGCAATTACCACATTCTTATCAATAAGGTTGCTTATGTTTGTGATGAATTGTTTTATATATTTGGGGGCTCCTGTATTCAGCGCATAGACATTTATAATTGTTAGCTCTTCCTGATGGATAGACCCTGTGATTATTATATAATGCCCTTCTTCATCTCTTGTTACAGCCTTTAATTTAAAGTCTAGTTTGTCTGATATAAGTATGGCTACTCCAGCTTTCTTTTGACTTCCAGTAGCATGATAAATAGTTCTCCATCCCCTCACTTTCATCTGAAGGTGTCCTCAAGTCTAAAATGAGTCTCTTGTAGACAGCAAATAGATGGGTCTTATTTTTTTATCCATTCTGATACCCTGTGTCTTTTGGTTGGCGCATTTAGTCCATTTACATTCAGTGTTATTATAGAAAGATATGGGTTTAGAGTCATTGAGATGTCTGTAGGTTTCATGCTTGTAGCGAGGTCTCTGGTACTTTGTCTCACAGGATCCCCCTTAGGATCGCTTGTAGGGCTGGTTTAGTGGTGACGAATTCCTTCAGTTTTTGTTTGTTTGGGAAGACCTTTATCTCTCCTTATATTCTAAATGACAGATTGCTGGATAAAGGATTCCCAGCTGCATATTTTTTCTGTTCATCACATTGAAGATTTCCTGCCATTGCTTTCTGGCCTGCCACGTTTCAGTAGGGAGATCGGTCATGAGTCTTATCGATCTCCCTTTATATGTTAGAGCACGTTTATCCCTAGCTGCTTTCAGAATTTTCTCCTCATCCTTGTATTTTGCCAGTTTCACTATGGTATGTCATGCAGAAGATCGATTCAAGTTACGTCTGAAGGGAGTTCTCTGTGCCTCTTGGATTTCAATGCCTTTTTTCTTCCCCAGATCAGGGAAGTTCTCAGCTCTTATTTCTTCAAGTACACCTTCAGCACCTTCCCTCTCTCTTCCTCCTCTGGAATACCAATTATGCGTAGATTATTTCTCTTTAGTACATCACTTAGTTCTCTAATTTTCCCCTCATACTCCTGAATTTTTTTCTCTTTTTCTCAGCTTCCTCTTTTTCCATAATTTTATCTTCTAGTTCCCCTATTCTCTCCTCTGCCTCTTCAATCCGAGCCATGGTTGTTTCCATTTTATTTTGAAGCTCATTTATAGCATTTTTTAGCTCCTCCTGGCTGTTCCTTAGTCCCTTGATCTCTGTAGCAATAGATTCTCTGCTGTCCTCTATACTGTTTTCAAGCCCAGCGATTAATTTTATGACAATTATTCTAAATTCACTTTCTGTTATATTGTTTAAATCATGTTTGATCAGTTCATTAGCTGTCGTTATGTCCTAGAGATTCTTTTGAGGGGAATTCTTCTGTTTCATCATTTTAGATAGAATTGCAGGGCATTTCCCCTGTGCTGTCTTGAATAACTTGAGTTGGTGGGCGGGGCCACAGTTAGACCTGATGTCTGCCCCTAGCCCACTGTTGGGGCCACAGTCAGACGGGTGTGTGCCTTCTCTTCCCCTCTCCTAAGAGCGGGATTCACTTTGGGCCGGCATGGCCTGTCTGGGCTACTTGCACACTGCCAGGCTTGTGGTGCTGGGGATCTGGCGTATTAGCTGGGGTGGATGGGCAAGGTGCATGGGGGCAGGACGGGGCAGGCTCAGCTTACTTTTCCTTCAGTGATCTGCTTTGGGAAGGGCCCTATGGCACCGGGAGGGAGTCAGACCCACCACCGCCCGGAGTGATGGATCCGCAGAAGCTCAGCGTTGGGTGTTTGTGCTGTACAAGCAATTTCCCTCACAGGAACTGGTTCCCTTTGGGATTTTGGCTGGGGGATGGTTGAGGGAGGTGGTGCTGGTGAGTGCCTTTGTTCCCCGCCACCCTGCGCTCTGTTGTCCAGGGCTTAACAACTCTCCCTCCCGTTGTCCTCTAGCCCTCCTGCTCTCTGAGCAGAGCTGTTAACTTATAACCTTCCAGATGTTAAGTCCCACTTGCTGTCAGAATACACTCCATCCTGCCCCTCTGCTTTTGCAAGTGGACTCACGATCTCTGCTTGGCCTGCAGGCTGCCCCTCCACCCTGGGTCCCTCTCGCCAGTCCCTATAGCGAGCACCGCCTCTCTGCCCTTCCTACCCTCTTCTTTGGGTTCATTGCGCTTGGCTCCATAGAATCCGTTCTGCTAGTTTTCTAGGTTATTTAGGCAGGTGTAGGTGGAATCTAAGTGATGAGCAGGACGCGGTGACCCCAGCGTTCTTCTACGCCCCCATCTTCGCCCTCCCCTATATAAGCCTATTTTTTAAAGAAAAGCATGTATAGATATCACTGTGGTGTATATTAAATTTGACTTTGATCTTTCTGGCAGCCTCTCTCCTGCTCTTCCGCCTGCAAGCAGATGGGGATATTATTTTTCCAGCCCAGCATGGTGTCTGCTCCCTGCGCTGGCTCTCTGGCTCGCTCTTCCTCTCTCACTGGCCGCCTCTCTGGGGCTCGCCGCGCCTCCTTGCTCACCCTCTCGGGCTGGCCGCTGTGCGCTGGGGGCTGCTCAGCAGAGCTGGGGTGCCGAGGCCGGTCCCGGGCACATCCAGGCAGAGCCGAGAGCCCCACACTCGCCTCAAACTCGCTGGCGGCTCCAGGTGGCAGCGGCCAGGCCGGCCAGGCTGGGCTGCTGGGGCTGCAGAAGCAGCCATGGCTGCTGCGTGGACCTGAGGCGGGGCCTGGCCAGGGGCTGGGCGCATACAGGCCGAGAGCTGGGGACTGCGGAGCCCCTGAGGGGGGTGGGCGCCGGAGGGAGGAGTTGGCTCCTGCCGCTGCCTGGTCTTGATTTTTAAAGTAATCACAATGCGTAGCAATTGTTTACAAATATTAATTTTTAGAGTCTGTCTCTTTTTTCAAGAGTTTTAAACATTATGCTTGCACTTCAATTTTTCCTGAAAGATCCTGTATTTATGGGTTAAAGCCACTTGAAATATTTTGAGCATGTGAATAAAAGTCCTATGAAATGTGATTTGGGGGGTTTACCTCACATAAAATATACTAGGTTGGTAAACATTTCTCTGTATTCCTTTACAATACACTGGAGGTTAGGACTTAAATGGTATTGTGGCAGGCTGTTAATCCTTGATTTATAAAGTGATTAAGAATACAGCTATTGTTTTGCCCTGAACCAAAAACGTAGAATAAAAATTGAACATAAATGGCTCTCAAAATACTTTTCAATTAAAAATAATTAAGGGAGAAAAACATCTGTGTATGTATACACACATATATAACCCCTGTGTGTGTGTGTGTGTGTGTGTGTGTGTGTGTGTACATTATCTAATTTCTAGCACCAAACCTTGCACCAGTGTTCCCTCAGTGTTTTCAAACACACTGAAGGTTGTTTTGTTGTTTTGTTTCGTTTTTGGTTGCTTTACTATTCTTTCTGCCTGATATACTACATCTTTTTCTATCTCTCATCCCTTCTCCCAAAGCCTTTAAGACTTAAATATCACCTTAATATGGTCTATAATAAACTTCTCTTATTTCCAGTCCAGTATCCCATATTCTTTTCTTACTAGAATTACCACACTTTGTAATTTTGATGTTTTTTAAATCTATTTCTTTACTTTATGTCCCTGTCCTTTACTAGACTTATGCTAAAGTGCTTTATTTCATTAAAAAACTACACTACACCAAGCATCCTGCATGCTTCAAGAACCTGATGAAGGCTGTAAATAAATAAATTAATGACTATACATTCAATTAATGTTATAATGAATAAATGTGCACATACCTAGGCATTAAACAAATTCTGGTTTGAAATGTATTTTTTGATAACTACTAAATATTCTTGTCCTGATTACTGCATTCTTGCTTATGATTTAAGCTCTATTGGACCTTTAACTTATTATTATTATTTTTAGTCAGTATGTCTGTCCTCTAGCACCAACTTTTAAGGATAGACACATATATTTATTCATTTCATTTAAATCATGTACTTGATACAAGTTTTTTTTCCTTTCTTTCTTTTTGTTTGAGTTTATTTATTTGGGGGGGGGGCTCTGAAAGAGAGGGAGGGAGAGAGAATACCAAGCAGGCTCCACACTATCAGTGCAGAGACTGACACAGGGCTCGAACTCACAAACTTTGAGATCATGACGTAAGCCAACATCAAGAGTCAGACGTTCAACTAGGCACCCCATGAAATTGTGCTATATGCTTTTTTTTAAGTTTATTTATTTATTTTGAGAGAGAAAGAGAGAACATCAGCAGGGGAGGGGCAGAAAGAGAGGGAGAGAGAGTATCCCAGATGTGACTTGATCCTACAAACTGTGAGATCATGACTTGAGTGGAGATCACGATCAAGAGTCCAGATGCATAACCAACTGATCCCCAGCGAGATATATTTTTTTTAAGAAACAGATCTCTTGAAAAGGATAATTTCCTTGTCTAGCCTTCCTTAATTATTGAAATCAAGGTGAAATTGCTTTCTTCAG
Source organism: Prionailurus bengalensis (assembly GCF_016509475.1). Taxonomy (NCBI): domain Eukaryota; kingdom Metazoa; phylum Chordata; class Mammalia; order Carnivora; family Felidae; genus Prionailurus; species Prionailurus bengalensis. Next base: position 58,293,933 of record NC_057349.1, on the reverse strand, counting down.
AATCTGGGTTTCTATTTTTTCTGAGAATTTCACATTCTTTTGGATGCATTACATCTTCTGTGTGGGCTTCACACTTTCTTATTTTAATGTATCCTTAGTGAATTGATTATTTCTTCTCTGTTCTCATTCAATTTCAGATTTTGTCTTCTCAATGACCATATATTGATCTGGCTCAAACTCCAGCCAGGCCATTTTTTTCTGAATACATCTGTATACAGACTTAATTTTTTTAGAGCAGTTTTAGGAGTACATAAAAATGGTGCAGAAAATACAACATTCCCATATAACTTCCTGCCCCCTTCATACACACAATGTCTCCTATTAGGCAAATTTTAATGGTATCTCCTATTTTTAACATCTTATATTACTTTTATTGTTTATTAAAACTGATAAACTGATATTAACATGTTATTGCTAGCTATAGTTCATGGTTTGCATTAGGCTACATTTTTTTTGTGTTTTACAGTTTTATAGGTTTTGACAAACGCATTCAACATTATACTTGCATACATACAGAATGGTTTCACTGCCCTAAAAATCTCTGTGCTCCACCTATTCATCTTCCCCTCCCCTAATTCTCTGGCAACACTGATATTTTTACTGTATTTATGAGTTCTCCCTTCCCAGAATGTCATATGGATAGAATCATAGTATGTAGCTTTTTGAGACTTATTTCTTTCACTTAGCAGTATGCATTTAAATTTCCTCTATACCTTTTTATATCTTGATAGCTCATTTCTTTTTATAGCTGAATACTACTCCATTGTATAGGTAATACTATTAGTGTTTTGTTTCTTTTTTATCTGTTTACCTACTGAAGGACAACTTGGTTGATTCCAATTTGGGGAAATTATTAATAGGCTACTATAAATATCCATATGCAGGTTTTATGTGTATACATGGATTTTCAACTTACTTAGATAAATGTCTAGATCTAGGAGTATGCTGAATTTTATGGTAAGCCTAGGTATGTTTACCTATGTAAGAAACTGTGAGGCTGTCTTCCAAAGTGGTTGAGCCATTTTGCATTCTCACCAGCAATCAGTGAGAGTTCCTGTTGTCTCCAGTCCCTAGTATCTTTAGGTATTATCAGGGTTTTGGATTTTAGTCATTCTAGTAGGTATGCAGTGATATCTCATTGTTGTCTTACTTGGAATTCCCAGGAATATATGGTGCTAAGCATCACTACATATGTATATTTCTCATTTATATTTTCTTTGATAAAGTATATATTTAAATATTTTCTCTATTTTGAAATTGTTGAGTTTTAAGAGTTCTCTGTATATTCTAGAAACAAGTCCTTTTTCAGATATATATCCTACAATTATTTTCTCTTAGTAAGTGCTTTATCTTTTGATACTTTTAACCATGTCTTTTTCAGAGCAGAGTTTTTAGTTTTAATGAAGTTGTAGGAGCTGAGGGCCCACCACACCAAGATGGGCCACAGAGGCATGAAGGTTATTCTGAGCTGAAGGCAAGTGAGAGCCTGTGGACCCAAGAGAAACTTTTGCCCCTCCCTCAACTACAAAGAAGAATTTCAATGGGGTATCTTTCCCAGAAAAAGTGTTGTTAGCAGAGATAAATTTTATCTGAGTGACTCATCTGTTTGGGAGGACAGGCATCTAATTACCACACATCTTCCTATCACCCTGTGAAGTGCATTCCTTTCCTCTAAAGTCCCAGACACCCACATCCTTTTCCTTAGTTCAGAATGACATATAAACCTCATTTTGCCTGTATTTGGATTTCTATGTCTGTGTGTATTCCCCATACAGACACTATTAAATTTTATTTTCTCCTGTTAATATGTCTTATATGAATTTGATCCTTAGTCTAGCTAGAAGAACCCTTAAAGTGGAGAGGAATTATTGCTCATTGACAAAGTCCAACTTGTCATTTTTTTTTTCTTTTATAAATTGTTCTTGTGGTGTTGCATCTAAATCCCCGAACCCAAGATTATGATTTTCTCCAATGTTATCTCTTAGAAGTTGTACAATTTTGCATTTTATATTTAAGTCTGTGATCCATTTTGAATTCTGTGTTTTAGCCCTGTGTTCTTGAGCAATTTGGGGACTTAACAAGAGTAGTGCTTATTTTTCAGTCTTGTTGAAACAGCATGTATATGGACTCAAATACAGTGTTTTGAACATAGGAGGAATTCACAAATATTAATTTCCTCTGTTTCATATTCCTATTTCTAATTTTACTCCTCAGCATTTCCAAAAGCTCTATTTTCCTTAGAACTTTTCAACCAGATTTAGGGATCTATAGAACCCTCTAATAACATTTATACTATCCCTTGTCAGCAGACCATAGTTTATCTTCAGACATTATTTGCCTAGATTATTGTTATACATGCTGGAATTAAAGTTCAATCTTACTTGCTAATGCTAGTATATTAACATATCAAAATGTCAAAATTTATCAAGATTTATTTTGGCAGATATTGAAAATGAGTATTTTTTTTAAAAATACCAAAGAAAGAATGTCTATGACTTTATATATCTTGAGATATTTATCAAAAAGCAAATTCAAAATAATGCAAGGAACTATGAAGAAGAGTTTAAAGAACATATATAATGACAAAAAAAAACAGAACTGTATGTTATTTAAAGATACATACGTAGGGGTGCCTGAGTGGCTCAGTCACTTAAGGTCTGACTCTTAATATTGGCTCAGGATATGATCTCATGGTACGTGAGACCTAGCTCTGCATCACACTGCACTGTCAGTGCAGAGTCTGCTGGGATTCTCTCTCTACCTCTCTCTCTGTCCCCCGCCTCCTCGCATGTGCACGTTCTTTTTCTCTGTCTCTCAAAATAAATAAATAAATAAACTTAAAAAAAAGATACATACATAGATAACATTGTGAAGAAGTATTTGGAAATGATAAATCTCATTTAGAGGCAGTGGTTCTTTTTGAGGGAACAATGGAAAAAATATGATTGGACAGGGATTCATAAAGAGCTTCAAATAACTTGGGAATACCTTATTTCTTAATAATAGTGGGATATAACTGGCTTATAAAATTATTAAAGTAAAAAAAAGACTCATTTAATCAATATTATACCTTGTAGCACCTGAACTATAGAACAAAATAATTAAATAAAACTTAAGATTGTGGACTTATTTTAGATATTGAAATGTCAATAGAGGCACCAGATGTAAATAATCTCCATTATGGCTCTATTGTGGATCCATAGATTTTTTTTTTTCTTTTGGTCTATACATGGCATTGATTTTAAAGTCCTACTTTCATTCCTTCGGATAAACTAACCCCATTTTGTATTTCAATCAGTGATCTTTAAAAAACTGAAGAATTTAAGCTAGTTGCTGAAATTTTTGCTATATTCATTAAACTATTAAAATAGGTTTTTTTAATGTTTATTTTTGAGAGAGAGCAACAGAGAGTGAGTAGGGGAAGGGCAGAGAAAAAGAGAGACACAGAATCCAAAGCAGGCTCCAGGCTCTGAGCTGTTAGCATAGACCCAACATGCGACTGAACCTCACAGACCATGAGATCATGACCTGAGCTGAAGTCGGACACTTAACCGACTGAGCCACCCAGGTGTCCCAAATATTAAAATAGTTTTAATGAGTTTTCCTTGACCTAATGATCCAACACATGCAAAAAAAATGCAACATGTTACTATGAATTAAAATTAATGAAAAATATCAAGTGTTTGTAAATATTATTTTTACCAGAATTATATAATTCTTAGATATATATTAGAGAAAAAGAGTTTCAACTGTAAGTATGAGAAAATACGATTCAAAGTGGTTTCACTGATAACAAAATCACAAGCTCATTTATCTAAAAGTCCAGAGATAAGGTGATCCACATGAGTAGGAAATCACCCTATTTCTCTGAGATTAACTTGTCTGAGCCATATTATGCATGCTGAATGTATTGTTGGGGAGTAAAAATTTACTCTGCCCTTCAAGGTCCTAGCTGGACTAAGAATCAAATTGGCATGAGACAGAGTAACTGGAGAAAATCAAGTTTAGTTTTCTACATATGGAGAATCAACACAGACATGGAATTTCCAAAGACAGTCGTGCATCCAGACACTTATATGAGCTAAGGAGAGGGATAGGATCTGGAGACACAAAGGGGAGAAAGGCTATTAGCAGGAAGGCCAAGGAGATGTTTGGAAAACAAAGATTGCCCTATTATGCAGGTAAGTTTCTTAGGTAAAGAGGAAATTCTGTTAATAGCTTTTTACCTGGTACTGGCAGTCAGTTGAGAAGGAGGTAAAGAGCTTTTCTTGAATCTACTGGATTTTGATCGCATCTTAACCAAGGTCACCCATCTTGGGACAACGTGTCCTTGGCTCCTACAGTGTCAATAAAAGTATTCCTTCATGGTGGCAAAGTGACAGGTATTAGCCATCCTAGTTTCACATATATACCTCATGGCATCAAATGAAAGAGAGAGAGCATAATTTCTGGAGGCTCCCTCATTAGAGGGAGAAAACATATTTCTCACAAGACCTTAGCATACATCATGCCTCTTATGCATTGTGTCAAATAACCCATGCTAAATCAATGTTAATTAGTTTATACCTGAGTTCCTAAACAAGTTACTTCAGAAGTTGACAAAACTTGACTGCACATTAGAACCACTTAAAGAATGCGAAGACCTGCATTGCACCCAGAGAGATTTTGATTTATTCAGCTTTTGATGCAATCTGAACTTTAGGATTTTCAAAAACTAGTGTGTAATTCTAACGTGTAGTCAAAGTTGAAATTCACTGTCTTAGAGCAATCATATTCACCCTTGACATGAGGTTTGGGCATAGAATCCACTTCCCATTTATCATGCGAAATATGAAGGAAGGAGTAGATACCTGAATAGAATCAATTACATGAAGAAAAAGGCAAGAGAGAATGGGTGTCATACATAACTGATAATCTCCACACTACTTTCCCAGCTCTATATTACAGTATCTATAATTTGAAATTAAAAATAAAAAGCCTTTGGCATAGGAAAATCAGTTATATATTTATAGAGTTAAGGAGGAAACAGATTAACATAAATTATGTTAAATCTGACTCAAAAATGAATAGATTTATGTATAAAAATAACAAAACTAAGAAAAACAACCAAACATTAAAAATTCTAACATATATGTATTCCTTATTAATAAAAACTTTATAGGCATAGTAAAAATGAAAAAAATATGCTAAATTTGTCATAAATGTTAGAGGATGTATTTAAATTAAAATGAATATAATTCTTGGTGTTGAACAGTTATTATCCTTAAAAACATTAACATATTGTCTGGTTTTAATGGTAGATGTTGCAACCTACTTTCAATGGAGACATTGAAGGATTTTATTAAACTGAAAATATGTGGGAAAGGGATAAACATTTTATTCCATTCATTGATAAAAATAGTATATTAATTAGTTGCTGAATAAATTACTAAGGACATGGGGTGCAGACAGATAAGATTTGATGGAGAGAGAACAGGAAATCTCTTAATACAGAATAGGATGGGACCTTAATCTGATGGTCAATTGGACAACAACATAAATGCCTTGGGCAACTGGAGAATGGATCTGAGAGAGTCAACTGGTAGAGCTTCATATCTTAGAATTTTACATACCTCACAATTGCATCATCTAGTAGCACTGGAATTAATATATTAACAAATATTCTGAAGCATAACACTAGATGTAATATAGACATAAATAAAGTGGTGTTTATATATTCAAAACTTTTGAATTTCAAACATTTTCTTTAGAAAATCTCAAAGAAAAAATTAAACTCAACAATATACTACTCAAATTAGAATATATTTTCATATTTGGAGCAAAACGAATACATGCATATTGATTGATAGCTTATACATGTCTGCACTCAAAACAAAACACTAAAAGATCATTTATTTTTATTTACTCACAATCAAGCCCTGGAAAGCAATATATTCTTTCAGCAACTTGATATGTTCAATTTTCCAGATTTCAATCCCACATGTGTCAAATTTGGACTATTATTTTCACTGTACAACTTTTCTATTATGATTAGTCAACTTGACTTGGCATTTACTCACTGCTAAAGGCATCCCAAAAGGAAATGAAATCATTAGTGTCACTACAAAATATTTAGAGAAGACAATCTCTGCATCACTAAATAAGTCAGATATTTTACTGTTGAGCATATGTGAAGAAATAATAAACTTTCTTTCAATAAATGCTTCAAATTCTTCATATGACAAAAATGTATGTTTGTGGTACCTCTAATGACATGGTAGTCTGAAAACTCTTACTAAGATGTCAAATTCATCATAACTATCTAAGTTGGCACTTCCTACATCCTTTCTAAGTGAACAATGCCAAATTAAGAAGGAAGATAGCATCAGCCCTGGTGACAAGAGAGTAGCATCGTGCACTTGCCAGAAATATTAGGGATGTTAGCAACATATAGTGTGATAGGATCAGAGTAAAAAAAAAACAACAAATAAATAAAATTGCAGAGCTGTGTTCTAACAATCTTTCCAGCATAATGGTGAGGAATCTGGAGAAGGGCTAGTCTTATCTTCTATTTTAGAAATGTGAGGGCTAGAGGCAAGCATCTCTTCTACCATTATAGGCCAACTGAATTCAGAAGTTGCTCTTCTGGGGGGCTTCAGGATTTGTAGAAAGCCTATTGCAGCAGAAACCAGGCAGGGCAAAGAGGCTTCTCTCTGGTACAGCAGCACTCTTCTACCCAAGGAGAAAGGAAGTACCAGCAAGGAAAGTGGACACATCCACATCAACACTTTGGCAACGATGCTAAGCTAAGCAGAAAGTTAATTGATGGATGATGACTTCTGGTGCTGTCACCCAATAACAGAGATGTCCTGCAAAGAAAAAGTGAGATGTGTCTTAATCAGATTTCCAAAGAATGATTTTAAAAGGATTGAGCAGCCACCAGGTTGACAACGAGGGGATCCAAAGGGAATGCATTCACCTTTATGGGCAAATACTACACACAGATCTCTATACGTAAAAGGTAAAATAGAACACATAAAGGAAAAAGCATGGGTTAGCAGCCCATGCAATAGAATGAAAGTAGGCTTCATAATTTAGATAAAAAGCAAGCCACTGAAAATAGAAGTTGTTTTATTCTAAGAATATCACATGATCTAAGTGAAAAAGTTATTGGTACAGAATTATATTAAGGAAAAAAATTTTCATTTCCTACTCAACACATTGTTCAATATGTTATATTTAATAATAATAGTCTTAAAGAGTTGATTTCAGGTTCATATAAAGAGTTCATGTATTTCAGGTACTTCTCAATATTTTATGAGTAGTGGCTAATATAGTCCCTACCTGAGAATTATATTTTATTGTTCCAGTTTTTAGAGAATGGATTCTCTGAGGTATAATCTATCCAAGCTTACACAGCTGCTATATAGCATTTGACTCCAGAACACATGACCCTCTGATGACATGTTTTTACTCTGTATGCTTTACTGTCTCTTATAAGCTTCTAAAATTTTTCTATAATTCCAGAAGCATATACATTCAAACATTATGTCACATATAATAGGAATTAAAATTTTACATTAGAATTTAAGTGGTATTTATTTAATGACAATTTAAAAGGATATCTTTATAACTCATTACTTGCAAAAGTATATCATTTTATTTAATTATTCCAGATAATATAACCAGTACCCTCTTAATGTCATTTATATTATTCTGATGTTTTGCTATTATAAACAATGAAACAAAAAAGAACATAAAACATATTTTTGTGCCCATGCATGTGTATATTTCTAGAAGTAGAGTGAAAGCATTTGGCACTCACTCATAGTGAATGCATCACAGGTTGCATCCTGTGAATCCTCAGGAATCAAACTCTGAGATGGAAATTTATGTTGGAAGTTTATTGTGGAGTACCCTTGATGTATGTGCAAAGTTTTTATACATCATTTACATCATGATAAAGTTTTTTTTGAAATAGAATACTTGAGGGCATAATAAAGATCCATAATTGGGCAGAAGCAGAGGATGAATTGCAATGGAAAGACATCAGAGGCTCCCAAATTCCACCAGGAGCTCCAGAACAGGGATGGCCCAATAGAGTTGTCCCATATGGAGGCATGGGGGTTTAGTCTTTTGCTCTAACCATAGGGATCTGTGTAATAATTCATCTACTGGGGTTTGCCATCACTAATACCACTAATAACTCTAATACTACAGAGCCTGTTGAGTTTCCTAGTGCAAAAGACAAATCTACTAGCATTTTGGCCTGAACCATTTACCAAGTCTTCTCCTGGTCTGGGACTCATGTAAAGTGTCCAGCCATCTATATCCTTATGTGAGTAGGTTGGAACAATGTTTCTGCCATTAGAACCAAAGAGGCCTTCCAAGTGTTGTGCTTCCCTTTTGGTGGTGTGTAGTATAAGATGCACTAATTTGTATTTAGTGTGTGAGGTAGAAGATGAAATAATCTGTCTTTATATTTGAAGAGATATCTCAGGATGCTCTATAATATTGGATCTCTAACAACTTCATTTTTGTGATGGGAGCTTGAGTCTTCATAAATTTTATCAGTCACTGCCTGGACCATGTGTATCTTCACAAAGTTTTCATCGTATTTACCATTTATTGCTCTTCCAGTTTGATTAACATAATAATGAATAATGTCATAAATATTGTGGATCAGTGTGACAGTCTGAAGAATGTCTGGACAGTCCAGTTACCTTCAGATTATAATACAGTGGGAGAGATAATGTAGCCTTAGGACATTAGATGTATACTGTTTTCTGTTCCAAATGATATACACTGTTTCTGAGCCTTCTGCCTGATAGGAAGAGAAAAGAAAAGACTTCTGCATTCTTGGCCACATACTGTGTATCTGAGGCAGTGTTACTCTGCTTCGTCAAATGTGCCATCTAGGACAATGGAAGCAAATAAACTACTACTTGGTTGAGCTTGACTTGTCTGTTGTCATCTTCAAAGTGATATGTATTTTTTGTAGGGGCAAATCTGGTTAATGGAGTGGAGAAATAATAGTGGATCTGCTTTTTGCCTCAATGATGGCACCGTTTATGCTTTTCCCATAGGGTGATATCTTGTTTTTTAAATCATGTTACTGGCTGGAGGGTGGGAGTTTAGTGGGGAGACAGGTTTAATGGCTTCCAATTAGCATTCATTATGATTATAATTTCCAGACAAAGAAATGGTGTGAAAGTTCTACCAACTTAAAAGTCCATTCCAGGTATATATATTCAGGGTCTGGAAAACAGACCTGTGAAACTAGCTGTGAGCTACACCTGGGCCAGGTGCATTTATTACCTTGCTTCCATATTCCTCCATTCTAAAACTAGGGCAATGAAGCTTCTGAAACCTAGATTTCAATGTCACGTTGAACTCAAGTCCAGTATCCTTGAAATGTTTGCCATTCTTTCTCCTAAATGTAGTTACAAAAGTAAATGGCCATAGATCCTGCTGGTGGAATCATTACTATATCTTGTAGTGATATGGTGTGTTTTCTCCAGGGCACCTGGCCTCTCTTTCAATCAAGTGGGTTTGAGGTCTGAAAACTGGGCAAAGGATCATCATTTTTAACCGGAGAGGCTACCCTCAGCCTCCTAATTATCCAGTCTTGATTTATTTTGATTACATAAATTGGAGAATATCCTTATCTACTCATCTATCCTGCCCCTACAGACAATGTGTTTTATTAAATGTCTCCATGGTTCTCTGAGGATCAGGGCCCCCCTTACTACCCCACTAGCCTTGGTGATCATTATGATTGTGCCCTACTTGTTCTGAAGATTATGTGTCACCACCTGGTTCTTTTAAATTCTCCAATCCGATCATCTCTATTTCTTATAGGAGCTAATTTTGGTAATAGTATCTCCTATAATCAGTTCTATCATTCAAGGGACGACTGACACTAAGATTCTCAGTGAAGCTGATGCTCCTCTGAAAAGCATATGTGTTAACCACTGTAATAAAAAGAGTGGTCTCCACATCCTCCAGGAGAACAAGATCTGTTTTGTGCCCTTACATAAAATACTTAGTTTAGCATGCTTATTTTTATGAACTTTTGATTTCTTTTTCCACTGTTTAATAATTCTGTAATCTCTTCCATAGTTAATATGGACCACCAAGTTATGAAAGTTTCTTAGGATTGACTAGCCAAGTGCCAAGAAGGAGCCAGTCAAGAAATAGGATCATACATATAAATACCTTCCACATAGCTCCTATGAGACAGATGACCCTTGAATGAGATTTCTCTGCTTCTTCCCTTGTCCCTTTTCCTCTTTTCTCATCTCTGTTTTCCTTATTTATTTCTATAATCTAATACTTCCTTTAAAAAGAAATAAAAGGCAGTTTGGAATATTATCTAGGTCATTTTAAAGGGGGTAATTTTAAATTTTAATGAAAAAATAAGCCCATAGTAATTTTTATGTCTCTAAATACTTATTAGCTTTCCTCTTAAGTATTTTTATTTCACATATTTTTGATATTAGTTAACCAAAATTGTGCTATAGTTCATAAACAATTGTATGTATTATATGCATACAGCCTAGAACTAAGAAGGTACAATTAGTAATTAGTATAAATTCCTGATACATATGTATGACAAACACACACACACAGTTTCTAACAGTTATAGCATTTATTATACTGCTAGTCCCAACAACAAACCAAAGATTTGTTTCATTTCCTATTTGCTTATAATACATTTTCAAAATGTATGGAAGTACTTAGGCTTTTGCTTGCTCAGTTGATTTTCTTTTGCAACTTAAAGTCTGACGTTTATTAAATTTGGACTTTAAAATGTTTCTCCCTGTAAAACTTCTGACATACTGCACATTTATGAATTATTTTTCAAAATGTTCATAAATTTAAGTTCCATATCTCAGTACTTTCATTCCTTTAAATAACATTCTGCCTCTTATTTTGTATTCTAAATGTCTGTCTCCTACTCAAATTGTACTTAAAAGAAAAAATATGTATGTAGAGATTTTATATATTCTCAAACTGTATTTAAATGCTATATATATATATATATATGTATATATATATGTATATGTATATGTATGTATTTTTAAATGCAGTTTGAACACTGTGTTTGAACACATTGTATATACTTTATAATCTACATTCTCATTCACATTCATGCATATACTTAGATAAACACTTAAAGAATAAAAACTGTAAATTTATCTGAATATTTAGAAAATAATATGTAAGAGCAGACTTACTTTGACTTGTCCAAAGGACCCATTTTGAGAAAAACCAAGAGCCAGAAAAATACTTACTTGCTCAGGAAAACTGACACACCATCAATTTGTTTTCTTTACACACACGCACACACACACAAACATACACACACCCTGTCAAAACACAAAAATGAAATATAGTGTATAAGAATTTAAAGATATTAAATTCATGGGGCGCCTGGGTGGCTCAGTCGGTTGAGTATCCAACTTCAGCTCAGGTCATGATCTCTCGGTGCATGGGTTTGAGCCCTGCATCAGGCTCTGTGATGACAACTCAGAACCTGGAGCCTGCTTCAGATTCTGTGTCTCCCTCTATCTCTGCCCCTCCCCCACTCATGCTGTCTCACTCATGCGTGCTCTCTCTCTCTCTCTCTCAAAAAATAAACATTAAAAAACTTAAAAAGATACTAAATTCATGTATTTTATATATAAACTGAGGTTTTGATTGAAGTTGAGTCATGTAATTATTCATGTTCCTCATATTTATAGCATTAAGCCATATCCCTATATCAATAGGTAAACCCAAAGGATGGTATATTCAGCCTTTCTTTGTAAGCGTTTTATTTCACCTTATTTAGATTGTCATTAAAAAAATCCACTTTCTTTTTTTTAAATTTAACTTTGAAGATTATTTTCTTATGTTTATTGTAGCTTTAAAAACCCTAGTAAAATCTGACCATCTGTCTCAGTGATCAAATATCACATTCTTACAGTTTCCATATTATGATCATTATGGCAAAAATGTTCATCTGCTTTTACTGTCCAATATTTAGTTGGATCTATGTTCTAGTACCAGATTTAAATGTGTAAATTTTGGGTTTTCTCCCAAATGCAACATGCATTTCACCGGATTCTTTAGGTTTTAAATGTAAATCTACTAGAGGTTTGACCCAATGCATTTTGTGTTTCTGCTTGGCTGGAACATCAACTTCTCGCTATGAAATGAGGAATCCTTTGAATCTTGAAAAAGCCTAGAATTATTTTTGGAGATGCTGATCAACAACTTGAATTCCACAACTGTGAAAAAGCCTGTTGATCAACTGTCTTTTCACACAGCACAGGAGATTAAATCATGTAGAATATTGGAAATGTACAGATAATTTAAATAGAATTATTCCAAGGAAATATCCAAATAGTTCATTTACATCAAAATGTACATTGCTTAAAATTAAGTATAGAAAATATTTTTTTCAGTATATATAAATGATTTATATATTCTGTCTATAAATAGATTAATAGTATGTATCCCAAATTATGAAGAGTGGATCTCTGTCTCTTTCCCTCCCTCCACCTACCCTCTCTTCACCCTTAAAAAAACATAAAAGAAAGACTTGTTTTCACCAGTCAAGTGCTTGTAGGTAAACTGACTAGTATGATCCTTTCCTACTTATTCTGTGCCATATAAATATTTTATAAAATATAGGTCCAATAGAAAACATTTAAGATTATATCACATAATATAGAGGTGCTATTCTATATTTTTAATAAATTAGCTTTATATTTTTGTTAAAAGTGGTCAATGTTAAAATTATTTGATACTAACTTATTCCTGATAATGCTTGTTAGAATGGCCCTTGAATTTTTATCACAAGCTTTATTTTCCAGAGTACCATATTTGAATATCTTACTACATATAGGACAGCGTCTTAAATCATGCGGTTAATTTAAGTAACTTTATTAAACATCAGTAGCCTCTCATCTTCTGCCATCCTCTGTATTATTTCCTATTTCACCTAAAGGTAATCACCATTACCTTTCTAAAATAATATAAATAAGCTAAAATCAACCAAGAACCCCCCATTACTCCCTCTGCTTCATTAACTTACACTAATCATTGTCCAAATTTTCTCAAACCTACATCAGAAATGTACTTTAAATATGGTATAACTAATTAACGTCTTGGCTTAGATCCTCATAATCTCTTATCAACAATAAAACAATAGCTTCCTAAATGATATTCATGCTACCAAACTCTCCCCATTTATCCATCTTCTACTCTATAGCAATCTGATTGTGTCACTACTATACTTAAAAACAAAAAGAAAGTGTTAAATATCTTCAAGGGTAGAATGTAAAATAACTTAGTTTCACTGTCGTTGCTGTTGTTCAGTCTTGCCTTGCTATAGCTTTTTAGGTCGTTCCAATTGTTCATTCCACCCATATACAATCTTCTTATGTTTTACATCTTTACACTTGCATGATGCTCTTCAGAATGGTTTTTGAACCCGTTTTCTTGTTTTTTATTGTTACTAATAAAATAGTTTATTTGACACAAATTTTACCAGTCTAAGTGAGCTAAATGGTTTTCCACATTTTATTGCAAGAGGATTGCAGGGGCTAAAAGTATAGTAGTGAATATCTTAGAGTTCATTATTAATGTAGTTTTGTTAAAGTATACCTGATGAGATAACTACATATGAACAACAGGTGAATGGATAAAACAATAAAATACAAAGTGAATGACTTAGCTGATAGCCTGTATTTTTTAAATTTCTTCCTTTTTATGTGCCCTCAACGTTTTAAGACATTAACAAAGATAACAATTCTATTTTATTACTTATAGTATTACTATTTCTTTTTCACCTGCTAGTTTCAATTGGGATTTTATTTTGCATCAAAATAATGGCCGCAACAAAGAATAAGTGGATTAATTCATATAAGAAGACTATTTTAAGTTATGTATACTGTTAGATTTGTATTTATAAGTTTACAGCCAGAAAAGCTGGTATACTTATACAAAACAAACATACATAAATATTGCCAAATATTATTTAATCATTGGATATCAATATTTCTGATAAGGTGATCATATAGAATGGTTAATATTTAGAAATGGGAATCTACTAAGATTATTTAAGCTAATGATATTTTTCATGAATATTCCTTTGTCCTGTTTTATAACAATGACATCTACTTTATTTTCTATTCTTAGCTTCGGTAGTTTAAATCAACATTTAAGAATTGAAATGTTGTTCTTACTTAGAAGGAATTCAGTGTATTTTATGCCAGTGAATTTTTGGTTATCTCACTAAGGAAGACAGCAAATTAGAACATATTAATCTACTTTTAAGTATACACTAAATTAGTTTTTGAGTATTTATTACTAGAAATCATATCCTCAAAAAGTCATAGAGTGCGTGTTTTTGCTTGTTTGGTTTTTCAATCCATAAAAATCCTGCTTCTAGCTGTGAGTTTGGAGAATCCTGCCAGTTCATACTGAATCCAGAAATTATTTCATAGTACAAGCTAAAAACCAGACTGAAGCTCTCACATAAAACATGTTTTTTCCATTCATCAGACTAGTTTATCTGATATGTATAAAAGCAGATTCAAATATATAAATGTATAGGTCTGTTAGTTGTAAATAGTGACTTTGTTCTTTAGAACTTTATTTTCTGCAAATATCCATTCATCTCCAGAGGCCTCACCTTGGCATCATCAGTCCTGTTGACATATGGCCAGATGCTTTCCTGAGGATTTGATCCTTGTAAGGACACCACATGAAATTTTGAGCCACCTGTTATGTGAGAAGATAAAACAAACAGTCAGCACATATGTTAAATATTCAAACATTATTGGTTACTCACAGGGAACTCTTTTAGTCAAGTTGAAATTATGTACTCATGAAGGAATACAAGAAAAAGAAAAAGATAAATATTTATACAACAGCACTTTAGAAGTAAAGCTACTTTAAATAAATTCACTGAAGCTATTGTATTGGGATTTGATTATACTTAATTTTAATATTATTACACAACATCTTGGATATTCTTATAATGGATTTGAAACCTGCAAGAAAGAAAAAAAGAAAAGAGGGAACCTTGAAGGAAGAGGTCTGGGCTTCAGATCTCAAGTTGCCAACCAGGTGATTTTGGATAAGTCACTTTTACCCTTCGCACTTCTGACTGTCTCATCTATAAAGTGAGAATAAAAAAATACATTTTTCTACCTATTTCAAAGTTTTATTGGAGATATAAAATTGAATACAATATTTGGCCATTTTAAAATAAGATGTGGTTGACAAATAAGTGAAAAGTACCACTAGAAATTGAAGCACTTCTCATTGTTGAGATGCATATTTTATTTAAGCATAAATAGGATAACAGATATATATATACATATATATATATTTTTTTTTTTTTTTAATTCTGTGACAGCACCTAGAGGCCACCATAGGTGGGTAGGCAATATTTATGTCAGGCATCATGTATGCTTTTTACTCATTATATTTTTTAATCTTTATAAGAATTCTTGGAGATTACCAATTTCAATAAACTCTCTGATCCTCAATTTCCCAAGTGAAAGAATTCAGATAACTCTGTATGATTCCAACTGAAGACCATATATCCATCAATATTTATAATATTTTCAACATATGTACATGAGAATATAGAGATTCAGAATCACAATGAGGAGCCAGAAGTTTAATTAATGGAGGCTAGTCATGGAAATGTTTATAATATGAGGTCGTATATGGGATACATTTTTCAAAGGTATGACAGACAAATTTTAGAGCAAGATGAAATCATGGATTAGAAAATAACTGACAGTATAGTCTTTTTTGGAAAACATTCATTTTTCTTAATAGTATAATCAAAAATGAAGACAATAGCACTTTAGACACTTTTGTTAAATCAAAGGGTACCATGTAAATCATTGTACTGGAACAATAGGCCTAAGCCAGGACTATCTAGGCAAACCAGGATGCATAGTCAAGAAAATAATGTCATTTCCTTTTAGAAGAGAAAGTAAAACATCTACATTTTTTACTCATTCTAAGGAAATAGCATATTCATAGATATATTTTTACATTTCAGAGTTACAGATTGTTTCAGTTGTGGTTTGCCTTGTAAACATACCTTACAAATAAATACTCAATTTTCATTGTAGCAGTAACTTTCTGCACACTACCAACTTAAAAAACAGCTGTAAATTCCACTTTTTTTTAGTTTGTATTCAATCTTATTAAACTAGTAAACATATTATTAGTCAATTATGCCTAAAGCTATCTTTCCCCCTATTCATTTTAGTATTTATTTCAATGAGTATTATATCTATTTAGAATTCATTTTCAATTCATTTCAAATGGTACAAGCCAATCATTCAACTATTTCCTCTCACTATATTGGTATATTCTGTATTTATTAACATAGTGCAAATGAGATAACTTACTCTTTCTTTTCTTCCTTCTCCCCTTTCCCTTCCTTGTTTCCTTGTCCTCTTTTTTCCCCTATTCTATCTCTCTTTTTTAGCAGGATGTTGTTTATCATGAAGCAAGTTAAATATTTCAGGAATATAATATTCTTTTCAAGTTATTTTAAATATTTAATATATCAGTAAAAAATGTTTTTCTGAAAATAATTCTTCTAATATCCTCGATGCCTTGTCTCATGATTTGTCACTTACCAAATAACACATTTACTTTAGATTTAGAGCTACACCTTGCCCATAGACTGACATGAGTGCTCTCGCTCTCTGAACAGGCACACAGTTTTTGATTGACTTCCACTCAACCTGTTGGTGGACAATCCTCCCTTTCATTCCATATTGGCAGGTTTCAGTATTACTCCATTCATTTCCTGTCCATTTCCCTTGTTTGAATAATACATTACATGGACAAACATTTTTTCTGCTCTGTTAGAATCCTCCTCCTCTTAGTAAGAATTAGCCTAGTTTGATGCAAGATGTTTGGTTAAATTGCTATTTGAACTCAAAAGTTTCTGAGAGAATGACAGATGCCAGGTGGTTGAGGGTTAGACCTAGCTAGAGTCTGTAAGGTACAGATAAGATCCAAATGCTTCACTTTTTAGTGATTTGCTTTCTCTTCAATTTTCCCACATTATTCAAATATTAGTAGGAAAGATGTTCTTAAAAGCATGCAAAAGTGAAATGAAAACCTTGCTTAGCATAAAGGAACACCTTGTTATAAATACTCTGGTGATTATAAGAGTCACATGTTGCTAAAGACATTGCATAAATATCATCTCAGGCTTATAAACAGTAAAAATTATTTTGCATAAAAGAAATAATTGAGGAAATTTTGTCAATTGGTAATTAAACTCAATAGTTGCCAAAATTGAAATTGGTAGCGCTGTTGTTCTCTGATCTGTGTCAGTGGCCTACCACGTTAGAAAATGTTTCTTAGGGGCGCCTGGGTGGTGCAGTCAGTTAAGCGTCCGACTTCAGCCAGGTCACGATCTCACAGTCCGTGAGTTCGAGCCCTGCATCAGGCTCTGGGCTGATGGCTCAGAGCCTGGAGCCTGTTTCCGATTCTGTGTCTCCCTCTCTCTCTGCCCCTCCCTCGTTCATGCTCTGTCTCTCTCTGTCCCAAAAATAGATAAACGTTGAAAAAAAAAATTAAGAAAATGTTTCTTAAATCTTATCTTTGCCATTGCAGTCAGTTTTGCCGTATTATACATTGAATTGTCTCAGGAAATTAGGTAAACAATGTTTCTAAACTATGCTTATTAATCTTGTTATAAATAAAAATACTACAAATTAGTTTAATGTAGTAATACATTCAAAATTCAAAGAATACATTTGAAACAGCACTGTTCATACTTGTTAAAATTTTATTTCAGCTGTGAGTGTACACCTGGATGGACTGGACAAAACTGTAGTGAAGAAATAAATGAATGTGACTCTGACCCATGCATGAATGGAGCTCTTTGTCATGAGTCTTCCATTCCTGGGCACTTTGTATGCCTGTGCCCACCCTTTTATACTGGAAAATTTTGCCATCAACACTATAACCCCTGTGATCCACTCAGTGACCCTTGCAGAAACAACTCAACGTGCTTGACTTTGGTTGATGGAAATCATTATTGTGTGTGTAGAGAAGGTAAGAGCCTATATTTGTTTTAATATTATATTTCACTTTTTTGTCTGTTTGGTTTATTTTGTATTTATGGTATTATGACTCCCTAAAAATGGGTGAGAGAAAACTTACATATATACATTGGAGATGGGGGAGTATTTGACTCCAAATATAGGTATATAAACAGACCACAGAAATAATCTAAAAAGTTAACCTAAGTAGCATGATGTTGGGGGGCCAGGGGGAGTGGGTGAGGGAAAGGCAAAACTTCATAGATTTGGGCTCTTTTTTTTTGTTTTTTAAGAAATCTTCTCCTATTGTTAATAGCTTCTTTTTCTTGAATTTTGTCCATGTAGTGTTCCTTACAATAGCAGTTAGTTAGAAATGAGCATAGATAGAATCTAGGGTAATCAAATGCTTCACTGTAACTTCCCTCCTGGAGGGATCTATGAACACCATTTATGTCTGCTGTGGTTGCTAAGCCAGTATCATGTGACTCTTGTGGCTACTTTGTGCGCTAAAATAGAGCCTATGAAAGGGATAGAGGACAGGCAGATCACAAAAGACATTATTGGAGCTCCAAATCCAGCTATTCCTGAAGTGAGTAACTTCGGCTTTCTGGGTCATATCAAGTTATTCAAGGTGCTTGATTGGGATCTCTTCAGATGTAACTGAAAGAAATCTGATTAGTGATCTGATTAGGTGATCTGCATAAATGTTTACTGTTCATGTATTGCTGACTACTCAAGAGCTATTACTATCTTCAGCAGGAATGCTTCTATCATAAAACTAGCACATTTTCATTATAACTGGAATGTGTTTGTCATAAGCACAATATAAAAACCATGTTGTGTATAAAAGCCTACAACTGTTAGTTATTTTCTAATGCCAACTTATAGGTTCATGTCTCTTTCTTTGTTACTGATTCTACTAGAATAGATGTTTATTAAAAATAAGGATAGTGCTTCTTTACTCTTCTGTCCCAAAAGGTCAGCTTAGACTATACCAATTAATTGGTATCTTAGTCAAAGCTGTTTTTGTTTGTTTTTATGAAACCTCTAGAAATTCCTGATGTATGAGAAAATCTATTGTAAGGATATAGAGGCAAGTCCTTGAATGTACATACATGACAGAAACTTCTGGACCTTAGGAGGGATTGGAACTACAAAGTGGAAAGCCATTAGCAATTGTTTTTGCAAAAATGACATGGGCTGTATAAAACAAATAATATGGGCATATAAGGTATATGGATAAATGTTTGCAGGAATGAGTCAGGAAAAAAGCAAGATAGGAAAAAATGTGAGGGGAACACCTAATACCCTGAAACCCTCAGTAATTATAGTGTAAATAATTTAAATGAAGAATTTTCCTTTTAATAAATGTTGAGAGTGAAACTTTATGAAATATTATTCAGTAGCAAGGGAGGAGCTGATTTATTTAGCAGGATTACTCTGTGATGCTTTACTTAGCCTACTAATATATTCTCAGAATAGAAGTAATGGATAATATTTATTGAGAGGCAGTAGCCTATTTCCTCTATTAAAATAAAACCTCCTCTATTTTTGCCAAAGATAGTTTTCTACAAGACAGGTATATTTTGGGGGCATGTCATTTTTTTCCATATAATTTTTTTGACAATTTATTTGTAATTCACAGATGTACTTAATGAATTTATGTAATCTAGTGAGATTCCTTTCCTGTTGAGGGATGAAGGAAAAATAAGTTCAGAGATATCATAAAACCTTATCAACTATCATATTAGTAATAATATTTTCTAGCCTCATGAACATCACAAAAATATCTTGAGGACAATTTAGATTTATTTCATCTTGTATATTAGTAAAATCTTGTTGTTTTATTTTTTTTCTTGAAAATTCATCGTTCTACTTAAGGGTTTAAGAGAGATGAGCACTGAAATCAATGTTTGGACAGAGTAGTGGGCGGGCACAACGAATCATGTGTTTCTAACTGTGATTCAGCACAAAGAGATATTTGAAGTGTACATCGTTTCTAAACTATTTTGCTTCATATATATATTTATGTATACATGTATATGTGTGTGTGTATATATATATATATATATATATATATATATATATATATATTTGAAATTGAAATTTTTTTCGAAACCTAAGGAAATGTAGGAGTAAGTTTCTGTAAATGAGATCTAACTACTGTAAAAAATGTTTACTCACTATTTCCTTTAATACTTCAACCTCTGTAGCAGATCAAACTGAAGCCTGTGACATTGCTTTAAAAAACTACCTCAGAATATTAAAAAGAGAGTGACTGTGGAATAGCTTAGACACTATGCCCTGAGTTACTTTAATACTTGTTGTTTGAAAAAGTATCTACGTCAAAGACATCATATTATTTTTTTAAAGAAAATATTCTGATCAAATTCAATTTTGAAAGTACTGAAATTTAAGGGCCACCTGGGTACCTCGGTCTGTTAAGCATCCAACTCTTGATTTCAGCTCAGGTCATGATCTCACAGTTCTTGAGAGATTGAGCCCCATGTTGGGCTTTGGACTGATAGAGCAGGATTAGGATTCTCTTAGAATTCTGTCTCCTTTCTCTCACCTCCCCTGCTCACACACACTCTCTCTCTTTCTCTCAAATAAATAAACTTAAAACAAACAAACAAAATAATAAAAGTACTGAAATTTAAAACCATGAAGAATTCCAAGACTTAACCTCATATATAGATACAGGATTTAGAAGCTCCACTGGAATTCTTTGCAAGCTGTTAGTGTTTGCTAAATGCCTAGGATATAGGGTATCATGAGGAAAGAGATTTAAGGCTTAAGGTCTTGGAGTTCAGCATATGCGTTTTTGAAATTCTGTTCACAGTTTTTAGTCAGTCTGTATTGTCTATCACAATTTAAATATGAATATAAATAAAACCTCAAAGCCAGAGTAGTAATGTGACTATGTACTAGATAACTAAATTATAAATGACATTAAAATTCACTTTGAAGAACAGCAACTAGAATAACTATTACTATGATTCATCCCAAATAGAATGCTTACCAGGTAAACTACTTTGGTTAGTGTGATTGAAACTTAGAGTCAAACAATCTAATCCATTTGGGTACAATGTGAGCAACTTAAAAATTATAGGTGTAGGTAAAACACCAGAACTATGGTGATCATGTGTTGCAAGAGAAAGTAAAGGCAGTGCTTTTGTCTTCTGTTTAGAACTGAGGTAAGTTATCTTTATCCCTTTGAACATTCACCATTTTCTAGTGGAAAATAGGTAGATAGAAAGGTGTCTACCAGTAACAATTCAATACAGGTTTGTTTTGTATCTAATCCTATTTGTTTAAATAATTTCTGTGGTAAAAAAAAATAAGTTCTTTAATAAATATAAAAATAGCACATAGAAAAACAAATATGATTCTTCAATATTCCTGGAAACATTTGGTTACTTTAGGTACCTTATATAAAGTGTTAGGTTTTGGTGATTTAGTATGCAATCAATTAGCTTACCTCAACATTTATGCCATATATATATATATATATATATATAGTCTCTCTGAACTATGCTCTGCCCAATCTTGCAAATAGATGTTGGTAGGGTTCTAGAAATCTAAAAAATTGTATTCTTTATTAACTGATTCAACAAACACATATTGATTTCCTACTATGTGTCAAGTCTTGAAACAGGTTCTGGGGAAATTAAGCATGGCAAAGACACACCCTCAAGGAACTTAAGTTCAAGGAAAGACACATAAATTAACTAACCAGTAAAGTACCACGTTCCTACTTTGTAGATGCAAAGTTTGTTATGGAGTGTGAGAGCTCTGAGTTATGTTCCGCATGATTCATAAGAGGATCCCCAGCAGCCTTGGAGCCTTCAATGCCCGTCGCAGTAGCCTACTCATTAAGCCCCTCTCTCCCCTGTTTTATCTCTCCACTCCCTTGCAGGAATTCCTGGGATCACCTCTCAAATAAGCTACCTGAGTACATATTATTATCTCATATTCTTATTTTGGAAGAGCTCAAGCTAAGAGAGATAGAAAACTCCATCTCTCTGGCAATTATGATTGATCCACATCAGCATGGGACTGGAATATTGGCACTGAGAGCCCTTCCTTGGAATTGACACTAAGGAAAGAGGCTTCTTTTTTCCAGAGTTTTTCAGTGGATGCAGCCAACTCCATGTTCTCTTCACATGGAGATCTGAATTCACTAGGAGAGAAGTGTTTGTGAAAGAATAACTCATCCTGGTAGTTCCTATGGTTCTTTTATAAATTCTACAGACTATGGGGCATCCTTCCAGCTAGGCTACCCAATAAATGACATTCCTTCTATCTAGCTTAGTATTTTTGTTTATATTGTATGTGATCAAAAGAGTGATTTCTAATGCATATAGTAAAGGGAAAGAGCTAATAAAGTTCAAGAGGTTGAACAAACGCAGTTCAACTTCAGACTGGTAGAAATGAAATATAAGAATGGCATGAGGGTTACGATACAGAGGTAGAGATGACTATAGATAAAATGCATGTGGATAAAAATGCATACAGCATACAGTGGAGTTATTAGTATGTGTGTGTACAGTGGGAGACCTAAAATCATTTCAGCTTAAAGTATATTTTGTTTCTCATACTCTCTTTAGGAAAGCTTCTTTGTCTTTCTACTTTGAATTATATCTTGGTTTGTAGGCAAGAACACCACCTTATCCACTCCTTTTAATTTACAGGGCTTAGTTTCCAAATGCCCACTTCATCTATATGTCTCCAAGGTGAAAGGAGCAAAAGTTCTTTTTTTTTTTTAATTTTTTAATGTTTATTGATTTTTGAAATACAAAGACAGAGAGTGTGTGAACTGGGGAGGGGCAGAGAGAGGGAGACACAGAATCCAAAGCAGATTTCAGGCTCTGAGCTGTCAGCACAGAGCCTGATGTGGGGCTCAAATTCACCAACTGAGATCATGACCTGAGCTGAAGTCAGAGGCTTAAGCAACTGAGCCACCCAGGTGCCCCAGAGCAAAAGTTTTCTTTTTTAAATGACACTTTACAAAGGATTAGAATGTGGCAAAGAGTACTTGTAAAATGTCACAGTGGAAGGAAGAATCAAATCATTTACATGTGCTGTCGATTTACAATTGGGATTCTAAGCATGATGGATTTGTAGTACCAGAGGAAGCAAGTAGTTGCATTCAAATGTGTCTATTACTCCAACACATATACAATTACTACGGTAATGCCATGTTACCTGAGGTGTATAATTCCAAGCACCAAATAAATGTGTCACTTGACAATATAGTTTGTCTAAATTAAAAATTACTCTTTTTGAGAATTAAAAATATGCGCTTATGTTGGTAGCATGTATCTATTAGGTTTAAAGAGCTGTAGATATTTATATTGGGGAAATTCTTCAGAGAAAATATATATTGTTGCTAGTTAACTTTAAAAACATGTCAATAATTTATTGTATTTTAAAATATTAGCTTTAAGAGGTGCCTGGGTGGCTCAGTCAGTTGAGAATCTAACTTCAGCTCAGGTCATGATCTCATGGCTCATGAATTCGAGCCCCGTGTTGGGGCTCTGTGTTGACAGCTCAGAGCCTGGAGCCTGTTTCAGATTCTGTGTCTCCCTCTCCCTCTGCCCCTCTCCAACTCTCTCTGTCTCTCTCTCAAAAATAAATTAAAACATCAAAAATTTTTAAAGAAAATGTCAGCTTTTATACTCATTTTTTTAAATTTTCTTAAAATCAGTGTTAAAACCATATTAAGCCTACTAGAAATTAGTTCTGTATTTTCTATTTCATAGAAGTAAATGCAACTGTTTTGTAATAGTTGGTTAATTTTTCAAGACAATGCTAGTATTTGTATTGTTTTAAAATAAAAATAAAACAATATTTTGAAAAAATTCTGACTTGCCAAGAGAAAGATATCTTTTTTGTTGTAGTTGTTTTCATAAAGTTTTAAAATCTAGATAAATTAAAATTTTTAAATAAAAATATAGGGACACCTGTGTAGCTCTAGTGGTTGAGTGTCAGACTCTTGATTTTGGCTCGGGTCATGGGTCGAGCCCCACATAGGGTTTAGTGCTGAAAATGGAACCTGCTTAAGATTCTCTCTCTCTTTCTCTTTGTCTCTCTTTCTCTCTCTCACTGTCTCTCTCTCTCTCTGCTGCCTCTCTCCCCCACTTATATGCCCTCTCTCTCTCTCTCGGAAAAAGAAAGAAAAAAGAAAAATAATGTCTTTCTAATGCTTTTGAAAACCATTCACTTTTAATATTTTTAGTTTTTATTTTAAAATGTATGATTTTAACACTAACTTACTGAATACATAAAAAATATGCTCTAGTTTTTCCCCTATTTACTTTCATTCCTAGTTCCAAGTGGTATTACTTCTAATGGGAGAGTTGTCAAGGTATAGCCCTGAATAACAAAATGTTTCTTAGTCAAGTTTCATGAAAATCGAACTATTGTTAATGGACTTTAATCTATGATATCCCTGGGGCGCCTGGGTGGCTCAGTCGGTTAAGCGTCCGACTTCAGCTCAGGTCATGATCTCACAGTCGTGAGTTTGAGCCCCGCGTGGGCTCTGGGCTGATGGCTCAGAGCCTGGAGCCTGCTTGGGATTCTGTGTCTCCCTCTCTCTCTGCCCCTCCCTCGTTCATGCTCTGTCTCAAAAATAAATAAACGTTAAAAAAAATTAAAAAAAATAATCTATGATATCCCCTCTAAAGAATCATGTGAAAACGATTTTTTTTTAGAAATGAGAAAATATTAAGTGATTTTAAAGATTATGCCTATAGTTGACACCGATTTGGTTCATGAACAGTAAGTTTAGTAACTTACCATTATGCTTTAGAGGATGAGAAAATGTAAAAATATTTATTGATTAGTCACATGCGTTCTCTATGACAATGTATAGGCAAGACATTATAAGAAAATTAGTTTGTGTATAAAAAACCCTATTGCAGTTAATAGAGTCAGCTTAATAGTCTGGATAGGGATAAATAACTGGAGAGTAGCATGGAATGAATTAACTGTACTTATAAAGTTTTGACAGACTTTTAGTTGTCACTGCATATATTCAAAACAAATACCCTTCACACGAATGAATATCTGCTTCTAACACCAAGGGCTATGGAAAGTATAGTTTAGGACTAAGTATATATACATTTTTCTCCTTTAAACCCCACAAACACAAGCTTTCTTAGCAAACTTCAGTTTATTTTAAATGCACTCTGTGTCTACTTTATTTCTTTCTCCCAATGTCTATTGAGTTGTAGCAATCTAATTTCCTCAACCCATTGACATGTTGCTGGTTGGTAACAAAGCTCCATCTCAGAAATGTCAAACTAAATGAATAAGGCAAAATCACAAACACAAGGTTATTCTGTGAGCTGCCTGAGTTTCCAGGTTCTGAATGTTCTTCTGATTTATCAGCCCAGCTGAACTCGGGGAGGTACACTGGCATTACTTCTCTAGCTAGCCAATGCCTCTGAGTTCCAGTGCCTCAAACGAACACTTCTAAGAAACAGCTTAGTGTCAGAAGACTCTACCTCCTAGAGAAAGCTAGTCATGCTTGAAGTAGGAATAGTGTAATGCATCCACTGTTCTAAATCTTTAACTTTTTTTTACATATATATATATACACATAAAAAAAAGCTTATTATGTTATTTATAACTATGCTGTAACAGTTACAATTTAAATAGGATAGCATTATTGGATTGATGAATGGTGAAATGTGTTGGAATGATACCCTTGCTTACCTAAAATTAGGAGAACCGTATTAACTTGGAAATAACTCTTTTTAATTTTATTTTTAATACTGACAATACAAACCTAGTACATGAATGAAATTGTAAGCATGAAACTTCAGAAGTTAACTTGCAGGCTTTGATAATTGAGTAAGAAAAAAATAGGACAAATTAATAATGATGCTTGTCCTAAAGACTACCTAATCTGCTAGACACATAGGCACTGTAGGTTTCTTCTGATAAGTGTTTCATAGTGCATCTTTATTCCGTCTTTCTACTTCTAACCTATCATCGTCTCTATATTTAAAGTGAATTTCTTTTAGAAATCATGTGGTTGGTTCTGTTGTTTTATTTAGCCTGGCTGTCACTGCCTTTTATTGAAGTATTTTTTTAAAACCACATTTGATATAAATATTGGTGTATAATGGCTCTAAATGAATCATCTTGCTATTTGTTTTCTACTTTCTAGAGTACCATATCTCTACTTTGTTCCTTTTTACTCTTGCCTTCTTTTGGATTAAGTAATGTTTAAGTTTCCATATTATCTCCCACCTAAAAGCAGCCAGATTTTATAAGAGGTAATACCAACTTGCCAAACTCCCAAGTAGAAGCAGGTTTGCCACTTGACTTGGTGGTAGACACCACAGAGAATGGCAATGGCTAATAGCACGATGTGAAAGGATAAAGTAGGACAAGCCCATGTTCTCTCCTGGGACTGTAAATGAGGAAGTATAGAGGACATTCCACTCAGCAGTAGATGCTGAAGCTAAAAGATCATGATAATAGAAATAGAGACCAAAGGAGCAGTGCTATATCATCTCCATGCTGATATTACAAATGATTTGAAACTTTCAACATGAAGAGATACTTGAAGATAGAAAGAGGAGGAGAAACTTTATGAGATAGAACTGTGGTAGGAAGATGGCCCTTCATGGGTCCCTAGATCATGCTCTTTCAGATCCTAGCCTATATGCCAATAAAAATTACAGGTTTAATAGAACAACTTGAACGACTAAAAAATCTGAGTAGATATTGTCATTTGTAATGTCAGAAATTTGCAATTATTTGGCACTTAGTTATAGCACTGGAAAAGTAAGATAAAGGAAAATCCTCTTGTTTCATACATTCTCTAACTAGTATTACAAAAATATTAGCAAGAAAAATGAGTATGACTATATTTCAATATACCTAGTTAATATAGAAATATGGAAATAATTGTTTAAATTGTCATCATAAATATTAAAATATTAAATTTTAAAAAGTGATATACTGATTTTTTTTCTGACACAAGTG
This sequence comes from Prionailurus bengalensis, assembly GCF_016509475.1. Classification (NCBI taxonomy): domain Eukaryota; kingdom Metazoa; phylum Chordata; class Mammalia; order Carnivora; family Felidae; genus Prionailurus; species Prionailurus bengalensis. Next base: position 58,266,865 of record NC_057349.1, on the reverse strand, counting down.
TTGAAATAATTACAAGTGCCTCTCATAATTCTGTACATTTTTTTTCATGTTCTTTGTTTTTTAAAAAAATAACTGGCATGTGTTTAAATGGATGACTGATTATGTAGTTATGGATCAAAATAATTTGTTTTCTTTGAATCACTTGGATATGGAAAGTAATTAAATAATTTGCCTCATCTGCTAACTGCCTTGAATAAATTTGATTGCTCAAGCTCAATTTTATGTTAAGATCAGCCGTCACATTAATTCATTTCCTTTCCAGATTGTTTCAGTTCTTCTTGTTCAAACATTTAAATACCTTAAAACAACAGCAACATTAGCAACGACCCCACTTTCCCAAAGGATTGAGTAAAATATTCCTCCCCTGATTCTTTCATTTGAACTCATTAATTAGAAACTAACATAATTTTATTCATATGTTATGTGAAATAGAGTTATATGAGAGGCCATAGATGAGGTGTTTTCTCTTTCTTTATTTAATTTTTTTTCCCATAAACTTCCTCTAAGAGCATATTCTCCAGACTCTTTACCACTGACTGATTTTCACACTCTAAAGTGAGGATTGCTCATCTATATCCATCTCATCTTTCCGCAGGATTTGAGGGTGAACATTGTGAAATTAATGTGAATGAGTGCTTCTCTCTTCCCTGCCAGAATTATGGTGACTGCGAAGATGGAGTCAACAATTTCAGGTACAGAAAACCCAAAAATATCTGGATTCAAGTTTATGCATCTAGATGTATCTAAATATATCCATGTTTATAATTTCAGTTGGCAAATTAAACAACATTTCTGGTTATTAACAATTTGCCATGCTACAATTATTTGAAGCTTTGACTTTGTATGTTTATATTAATGGAGTCATTAAATGTCTTGTTTAAAAGATGTATTTGCAGACCTGGGTTTTCTGGACCTCTATGTGATCTTGATACAGATGAGTGTTCTTCTAGACCTTGCAAAAATAATGGAACCTGCGTGGATCTGCCAAACAGGTTAGAGACTACATTTACTGATTCAGTTATTTTATATACATGATATTTAAATAGTAAAGTGAACATATATGCACCCATCATTCAACTTAAGCAGAATATTCCCAGTCTCCTTAACCCAAGTACTTACTTGCTTAAACCCAATTACTCCTCTACTCTTCCATACAATTGTATTGAATATCATGATTTTTGTAGTTGTTCAACCAAGATTTTATTTTGTGTTTGTTTTTTAAGTTTTATTAAAATTTCAGTTAGTTAACATACAGGGTAATATTAGTTTCAGGTATACAATATAGTGATTCAACACTTCCATACATCACCTGATGCTCATCACAAGTGCTCTCCTTAATCCCCATCACCTATTTAACCCATTACCTTGCCTTTACACTATCAAGTTGGGGCACATGAGTGGCTCAGTCAGTTGAGCACCGGACTTCAGCCCAGGTCATGATCAACTTCAGCCCAGTTCACAGGTTCGTGAACCTGTGGGGCCCTGTGCTGATGGCTCAGAGCCTGGAGCCTGCTTCGGATTCTGCACATCCCTCCCTTTCTGCCTCTCCCCACCCATGTTCTCTTTCTCTGTCTCTCTCTCTCAAAAAATGAGTAAACACTTAAAAAATATACAGCATTAACCATTTCATTTGTATGCCTGCCTCAATAAAACACTTAGCTTGCATATTAATATAAGTGAAATAATATTGTGTATCATCTTCAGAAACAATTCATTTTGTTAAATATTTCTGCATTATTCATGTATCAGTTGCTCAGTTTTAACCGTTGTAGAATATTCCATTTAAACATTTCCAACATTTGTTTATCATTCTTCTGATCATAGTTATCTGGTTTATTTGACTCTTCTTTCTTAGACATAATAATATCATTTCGGTTTTCAAATATTTCCCCAATACACAAGTACTAATGTTACCTTAGTTTGGTATCTAAAAATGGAATAATTGCACTATTGAGTAGATGTTTTCACATGTATTATATCATTTTTTTTCAATTCACTTTGAAAATGGAATATTCACACTCTTAACAAAAGTGAAAAAATGTCCCTATTTACATTCTTACATATTTCATTTGGGCTTATCTGCTGTGTGCAAAATTGTATCTCCTTGTGTGTGTGTGTGTTTTTTTTTTCTATACTCCTATCATAACTTATGACTTTAAGCATTTCTTCAGCCATTTCAAAATATTTAATTTTTCCATACTAATGCAAGTTTTAAGTTTATTTATTTATTTTGAGATAGAGACAGCCTGAGTCGGAGAGGGGCAGAGAGAGAGGAAGAGAGAGAATCCCAAGCAGGGTCCACATCCTCAGCATGATGCCGCAGACGGGGCTCAGACTCACAAATCCATGAGATCATGACCCAAGCCAAAACTAAGAGTCAGATGCTCAACCAACAGAGCCACCCAGGAGTCCCTAATTTTTCCTTTCTAGAAATGCCTATTTATGGCATCTTCCCATTTGTGTCTTCTTCTTCTTGATTTGTAAGAATCTTTATGTGTTTTAATTATTACTGTTTTCATTAGTTGTACTGTATGTACTAAAAATATTCTATTGATTGTGGCTTGACATTTCACCATCTTTATGATGTTTTGAGTGCTAAAATTTAATTTTAATCTAACCAAATTAATGTGTGTTTATGGGTTGCATTTTTCATCTTGTTTAAAATGTTTACACTGCTTAAAGAAGAGCTAATAGCTATTCTTCTCAAATTATTCCAAAAAATAGAAGAGATAAGAAAACTTCCAAATGCATTCTATGAGGCCAGCATTACCCTCATAAAAAAAGAAAAAAAACAGATGAAGACACAACAAAAAAGAAAAGGAAAAACCAAAAATATTAGCAACTCAATTCAATAATAGATTTTTAAAAAACTGTTGGCCATGATCAAGTAAGATTTGATCCAGGGATTCAAAACTGGTTCAATATTTTTTAAAAAGTTTATTCTATGACAAAAAGATGTTGCTTAGATTTCCTTTTAAAATATTTAAAGTTTCGGGTAACTGGGTGGCTCACTTGGTTAAACATCCAACTTCTGCTCAGGTCATGATCTCATGGTTCATGAGTTCAAGCCCCAAGCCCCTCATGGAGCTCTGTGCTGACAGTTTGGAGCCTGGATCCTGCTTTGGATTCTGTGTTTCTCTGGCTCTCTGCCCCTCCCCCACTCACTCTCTGTCTCTGTTTCACTCAAAAATGAATAAACTTCAAAAAAATTTTTTTAAATAAAATAAAGTTTCACCCTTCACATTTAAATCAATTTATCTGGAAAGTGTGTGTGTGTGTGTGTGTGTGTGTGTGTGTGTGTGTGTGTGGTATGTTGTGCGTGTATAAGGTAGGAATCTTACATTCATTTTTCCATATGCTATACCAATTGTGCCTGCTATATGTATTGCATAAGGTCATCTGTTACTTACTGCTTGGCCTGACCTACAACACCTTCTTGGTTGCAGATCAAATCCCTATAAATGAATATGTTTATTTCTTTGCCTCTATTCTGTTTCCTTATTTCAGTTAGCTATCTATGTGCCAGTACCATAAATCTTAATTACTTAACTTTGAAATGTCTCAATATTGGTAATGCAATATTTTTAATCTTCTTCCAGAAGCTTTAGTTATTTGGACAGTTTCTTCTGTTACAATCAACATGTTCCACATAAATCCCTACATTCAAACAAGCAAACAAAGACTGGGTAGAATTTTTATTGGGATTTCATTGAATTTGTAGATCAATTTGAAAAGAATTGCTATGTCTTTATTTAGGTCTTTTAAAATATCTTTCAAAAAAACAGTTGGACAAATTCAACCGGACACACATTGATTAGGATAAATAAGACTCATTTGCCGGATCACTATTGCTCTCCAGGCACCAAGGGCTACATTTGTTTATCTTAATAGAGATCTAACATCTAGAATTGCTCTCAAAATTTATATCACAACCTTCTTGAGTTTCTGATAATCCTCTATTATTTCTACTATTTTGTATGGCCATCTGGCTTTTGCACTGTCTAATCTAGTGAAGTAAATAGAAACATGCTTTGAATCACCACTCCTGTAACTCACAAGGCTTGAAGGGGACACTAATCACTACAAGTCCCATAGGGATACAGAATTGCTTTTGGTTTGAAACCTTGATAAGTCTAAAGGGGCATTTCAAGACCTTCCAGTTGGGCTTTCCTGCGTAACAGTTCTTATTCCAATGTGGAAATTCTATTACTAAGTGTATTGACTACACTATATATTCAGAGACTCTGGGGGAAAATAAAACGACAAAACAAAAGATGGATTTGTGATCCATCTACCAGACCTAAATAAATGTGCACTCCTACTGGTGGAAAGAGTATTTCAAAGATAAGCATAAGTTTAGGGCCATTCGTTTCCCAGGAACTTAGAAGGCCTGAATATCTTTCTTTCATCAATGCGCAATCATACTGGTAAATGGCCTCAGAATCCTCTGTGGAAACCTTCAGGAAGATACATGAAACACCTGCGACTATATGACAAGATCCTTCTTCAAAGGGACTTACTGTCCTTCAGTTGAGACCCCGAGTCCATGACATAGCATAAGTCTGTAATTGTGTAAGAGGCTAGGAATCCCTACATAGGCAAATTGAATTGTGTTTCTGTCCTGCAGACCTACATACTTAATTCTATTTATGTTTCTCTGATTTATGTGGCTATTTCCTCATTTTTAAATGTTATAGTCAAGCATATCCAACAGTTTTTATCCATTCTTGGATCCCATTATTCTAATTTATACTGGGGAACCCAATTTTACTTTAACATCCCACATTCACTCCAGCCTATAAAGGAAAATCACCACAAACTTCATTAAGACACTGGTGCTCCCTCACCAACCCTGTTCTTCATTTTGGTGAATAAAATGCCCTCCTGGGTGAATGCAGTTTCTTCCTAGGAGATAGGAATGCCTTCCTTTATTCTCTTGGGATGGAAATTAAGGGGCAACTGAACAGCTGACACATGATAGATCCATTCAAGCAATTTCCATAACAATAAGCCTGTGAACTTCTCCTAATATATACCAAGAATACCCTGGCACTTCTACATCACTAATCTAAGCTGAAATTAACTCCTGTTTTTGATTAGCCAATTTATCTAACACCATACCCAGGATGCTAATATTAGCACACTGAATCTTCTCTTCCCATCCATGTTAATACATTTAGCTCATTAAATTTTATATTTATTCTCCTTTGGTCTGACTACCTTAGATTCAATCCCACACATGCTCCCCAACTTTGTGACAAAACAGATTGGTGGGGTTATGCATCTCTTCTTGGGTATATAGCATAGCTGTTCCCAGTTAAGTGTTTCCATGTCTCATCAGCAAAGTTGGAATCTAACCCTCTTTATGGGCTGGAACCAATGAGAAATGATGGGGCATGAGCAAGTGAAAACTGGCAACATTTTGTAACTCAACTCCTTCAGCAGAATATAGAGGAGGGCCCATATGCAAAAACGCACAGATTCCATAAGACACAGGAGAGGTTTAGCCTCTACCACTAATAGAGCTTAAAGTGAATTCAAAGGTTTAAGTTCCTTAGCCATATCTATCCTTTGTCTACAGGGTATATGAACTCCTTCAAAGTTACTATACAGACTATACAGGTTTGTTGTTGCTTATCAGCAACTGAAAACTCTGCTTAAAAAAATAAATAGTATTAATAGTTTCACATCTGTGGTTTACAGGTATTTGGCTATCATATAGGCTGGGTTCATCTAAATTTCTCTGGGACCTAGCTGAGGAGGGAGAAGAGTTTGCCAGTCTGTTGCTCCTAATGTCTCTCATTTTTATTGGACTAGTATGTTCTTCTCACAGAGTGGCAGAAATTCAAGAGAACAAGCAGAAAACATGCAAACCCTCTTAAGCCCTAGGCTCTGAAATAGTGCCCTTTATCCTTACTTGTATGTAGATCACTGTGCAAAAATGTAATTGTAGCCATGCCTGAAAGTGTGGGGCAAACACTCTTCCCATGATGAAGCTGTGGCCAGGAAGAAGAGTGGTAAAAAATTAAGATTAAAAAAACAAAGAAAACAAAAAACAAAAAACGCTGTCAACAAACAGAAGATAGGATCAGTAAATGGAAAATAAACTCACAGAAAATATGCAAACTGAAGCCTGGGTCACAAACTGCCTAGCATTCCCAATTTTCCCTGTGAGACTTAGGAGACAGCTCTGAGTCAGAGAGAATGAAATGAATGAAATGAATGATAGAATCAAAATGATCTTACAAGTCTAAATGAAGGTGCTTCACATCAATTAATTTTACGGCTTTTGAAGACCACTCTTCCAAGTTCCAATATGAGATCTCAAAAGAGTTAGAGGAAGAAGTCAGACAAAATGCCCTCTGTTTAAAAGAGAACCCTGTGGTAGATTCATGAACATAAAAACTATAAGTTCATTTACAGAGAACCAAATTGATTATAAAGTTGATGTTGACTCTGCAATGTAGCTGATAAAATCAAAGTGTTTATCAAACTTAGAATATCCTAAAAAGCTTGATGGAAAATAGCCAACTACTAATGGTGAGCAGTCTGGCAACCAATATGCAGAATGCTGAAGAGTTTTTGTAAATCTTAATCTTCAAGCTTGGCTCATATATAGGAAAAACTGCTGCCAATACAATATACTGCCTGAAACAGCCTCTTCCTGACATGAAACAGATGTTGGAGGTTTCTGGATATGACATTTGACCACCTGATTACTGTTGAACTGCCTAGTACCATTATCTTTTTCCAAAGGCCCTTCCCAGTAATTGGAAATGTAAGAAAGGAAATGGAGGTGTCATGGCCTCTATTCACAGGCATCCTTCAAAGATGATTATATAATAAACAGGAAATATTTGGAACCCCAAGGCGATTTTCCTCTGAAAGTGTATATAACATTATTTAGGAAAATATTATGTAAGAAAATGCCAAATCATTTTCTCAATTGGCTGTACTATTTTGCATTCCCATCACTAGTGAATGAGAGTTCCTGTTGCTTCACATTTTTATGAGGATTTGGTATTGTCAGTGTTCTGGATTTTGGCTATTCTAAAAGGTGTGTAGTGTATTTTATTGTTGTTTTGATTTGCATTTCCCTCATGACATATGATATGGAGCATCTTTTCATATGCTTATTTGACATCAATAGGTCTTCTTTGGTGAGGTATCTGTTAAGATTATGGGCCCATGTTTTATTTGGATTGTTTTTCTTATTGTTGAATTTTTAGTATTTGTATATTTTGGATAATAATCCTTTATTAGATATGTCTTTTGCAAATATCTTCGTCCAGTCTGTGGCTTTTATTGTTATTCTCCTGACATTGTCTTTCACAGAATACATTTTTTTTTTCATTTGAATTAAGCCCATCTTATCAATTCTTTCTTTGTCATATTTAAAAGACAACCAAACCCAAGATCATTGAGATTTTGTCCTTTATTTGAGTTTTTATAATTTTGCATTTTTCATTGAGTATTTGATCCATTTTGAGTTAACTTATACAAGGATTTTAAGGTCTGTGTCTAGTTTTTTTAAATTTTCAGTGTGGATGTCCAGTTGTTCCAACACCATATGTTGAAAAGAAAAAAAAAAACATCATCTTTTCTCCATTGAATTGCCTTTGTCTTTTGTCAAAGGTTAGTTCACAGTAGTCATGTAGGTATATTTCTGAGTTCTGTATTCTGTTCCATTGATCTATTTTTCTGTTCTTTTGATAATACCACACTATCTTGATTACTATAGGTTTATAATAAGTCTTAAAGTCAGGCAGTTTCAGTTCTTCAACTTTGTTCTCCTCAACATTGAGTCGTTAGCTTCTCTCTATAATTGTTAGAATTGTTTTATTAATATCTACAGAATAACCTGCTTGTTTTTTTATGGGGGTTTCATCAAATCTAGAGATCAAGTTGGGCAGAACTAACATCTTGACAATATTGTCTTCTTATGCATGAACATGTAGTATCTCTCCATTTAATTTTCTTTGATTTCATTTATCAGAGTTTTGTAATTTTCCTCATACAAATCATGCACATATATTATTAGATTTATACATAAATATTTTATTTTGGAGGTACTAATATAATATTTAGTGAAATTTTAGAACATATTTGGAAGAATGCATATCAACCTAAGAATAGTGATTTCTTCCCAGTAGAAAGGAATGAAAAATGAATAGGGATGTATCCAAAGGGTTTTCAAATATACATTAAATACATTTTCCTTAAAATCATTCAGCAACTTGGAAAAAGATTGAGATGTGTTAAATATAGATGATGGGTACATGGGATTGATTGTTCTAGTCTCAGAAAATTGCTTTGTTTACATTGTTATAATAAAGGCCATTTTCAATGCATTAAAATCTTTCAAAGACAAAAAAAATCATCAACAGCTGAAAAATAGGTAATCACATTCTGTTTTCCAAGAATATGTTTTTTGATACAGAACTTTCTTTTGGTGTTTTTTAGCATGTTGATATTAACTTACCATTACATTTTTTTGAAATAATATAACAAGTCATTTAAAACCAATCATTGTATGTTTAGTAGAAATTAAACTATAGAGGCACAAATAATTAAAAATATTATTATATAATGTACTTTGTTATTGCATCTATATTTTTAATCTGTTCCATTCTCTCTTTTGATTATTGAAGCTGAGGCCTGCAACAATTAATGACTAATTATTTATTTATTTATTTTTATTTATTTATTTTTTTTAAATTTTTTTTCAACGTTTATTTATTTTTGGGACAGAGAGAGACAGAGCATGAACGGGGGAGGGGCAGAGAGAGAGGGAGACACAGAATCGGAAACAGGCTCCAGGCTCTGAGCCATCAGCCCAGAGCCCGACGCGGGGCTCGAACTCACGGACCATGAGATCGTGACCTGGCCGAAGTCGGACGCTCAACCGACTGCGCCACCCAGGCGCCCCAATGACTAATTATTTAAAGATGAATTCCTAGAGATATGACAGCCCCAATTCAACTACAAACTATTGCAAACTGAACATTAGAATTGACATTTTCTGACTTTATTACATATGTTATCCATTAGAATTGTCTATTTAAGCCACAGTCATCAGTTTACTTAGATAACTGACAGTAATATTTAGCTACTGAAAATGGACTGCTAAAGAAAGAATTCACCCTAACAATTACTATAACAGTGTTTTGTCCATTCAAAGGATATGGAATAAGGAAAATTTCCAAATGGCTTATGTGATTATCACACAGAAATCATCAACAAGAATATTTTGACCAATCAGCGTGTGATATTCATGAGTTCAGCAATTCTTTGCTGTACAAAGTTGAAAATGACTGGTTAATGTATATTTAAGAGATAAAAATCAATAGATTGTTCAATAAATTGGTTGCCTAAAAACCAGTTATTAATCTAAATGACTTATAATCTGCTGAAAATTTTTCCATCACACCATTGTTTCCACACCCATGTGTGGTAAAATTATAATGACATATAAAGACTATTTTAAAAGTAATCACTCCATTAAGCAAATATATTGGGTAGAAAAAAGTTGGTTTACTTTTTCTTCTTCCTTTTCCTTGAGATACACAGAATGTACAGTACCTTAAAATAAAGCATCTTAAAGATGCTAAGTTAAAACAAAACAAAAAGTAAACTGTGCATGTCAAACATAGCATGTCTATTATTCTCTTAGATTAATATTAAATTTGATAGTTTTTCCATGTGCAAATTTTACAAGCATTGTATTTTTATTATATGTTTTTATACTTAAATATGCTTTTATTCATTAAAAATTATAACACAGATTAAACTTACTAAAATTTTAAAATATTATTTAAAAGACTTATTTAACTTTTGTCATAAAATTTTAGTATAATAATCCTTCCCCATGTCATAAATATAAATAGCTTTGTTCATTTTAAGATTAAGAAATGTCATTAAGTATAATGAACTATGGTTCAGGAATGCAATATAGAATTACAAGAAAGAGCTATAAATTGCTTTAAAATGAATTATAAATTCTCTCAAAATTTTAATAGCTGTGACATAGGCTAAGTTTTCTTAATATTTACTTATTTTTGAGAGAGAGAGAGAGAGAGAGAGAGAGAGAGAGAGAGAGAGAGAGAACAGGCCGGGGGAATGGCAGAGAGAGAGAGGGACAGAGGATCTGAAGCAGACTCTGCACTGACAGAGCCCAATGCAAGGCTCCAACTCACAAGCCCTGAGATCATGACTGGAGCCAAAATCAGATACTCAACAAACTGAGCCACCCAGGGGCCCCAAGGCTAACACATTTTAATCATAAAGTTTTACCTGCAGCAGTTTTTGTAGTTTATTTTTGTCTTTGAACTCTATTTTTTATAATATGATCTATTAGAATAAATATATATTAAATCTTAATATTACAAATGCATTTTATTTTTATTTTTTAAATATTTTTAATGTTTATTTTTTTGAGAGAGAGCAAGAGACAGAGCTTGAGAGGGGAAGGGCAGAGAGAGAGGCAGACACAAAATCTGAAGCAGGCTCCAGGCTCTGAGCTGTCAGCACAGAGCCCGATGCGGGGCTCAAACTCACGGACTGTGAGATCATGACCTGAGCCGAAGTCGTACACTTAACTGGCTGAGCCACCCAGGCACCCCCAAATGCATTTTAAAATTAAAACTCATTAAAATCTATATTTTGGATCTCATAATATGACTTAATTTAACGTTATATTTTAAAGTATCTCAGCTTTCTAGAAACATAAAAACAATTTCTTATTAACTAGTTTCTCATCTGAAATAAGATGCAAACAAGATAAAGGAAGAATTTAAGGCAGGAACACATTTTAGAGCTACAAGCCCATGTGATTATCTTACATTTTTCCTCTCCTTTCATTATGGCAATATCACTTTATGTAAAATGAAGTTACTGCTCTTTACCCCTACATTTTTTCAATGTATTGAATTTTCTTTAGAAGTCATCTGTTAAAATTAATTTTAGTTTTGGAAAAGTATGGTGAAATCCTATCTGGAAAATTTAAGGTCACTATCAAATTAAAGGAAATTTGAGCAAAAATTGTTCCATACCTTGGCAACCTATTTAAGCTTAATTCCACTAAAACTTATGAAATAAAGCCTTGAATTTAAGTTAGAAATTTCCATGTTATCAAAAATATGTTATTAATTTCATGGCCTTAATTGTTGCTTTGGGACAGGCGATTTTAATATACGCATATTTGTGTTTTAAAAGTTGTTAGAATAGGGTTTCTTCAAAAGAATAAAATGTTTTAGAGACTTTTAATGTATAATTCAATACTACCATAAGATTAACTGGGTCACTTAAGACATTAATAAAAATCAAGGTTCACTTTTAATTTTTCCTCTCAGCCTAGGTAGATGTGGTCTGAATACTGTAGGGATGAGGGTCTCAGCAAGTAATGATGGAAGGAAACATACACCAAAGCTGAATAATTGTATATTTTAGCTGGAGGCCAATAGGAGGAGGAATCTGGTGGCATTCCTTTCAGACACTCCTTATGCAGTTTCATTTGAAGGGCCAAGGTAGGTGTGGAGAACAAGTTGGCAATGTGCTACACTTTGCCTGTCTCTCCTATTTGGGAGAGGAGGTGTGGGGGCAAGAGCAGGGAAGAGACAGAAGGAGGTAGGAAGTGGGGGGTAAGGAAGGGAGAGAGTACATGTATACATTTCAATTCTTCTGGGAAAGATGAGGTAGGCACAGAGATTCAAGGTAGATGCTCTATTCTGAAATAAAGATTTGACTTTCATGGAAATTTGCCCTATTATTATATAATAAATGAATAACTTTTAGTAAAATCTATAAAAGAATACAGGAAGCTAAAGTTCAGAAGGTTACAAAACTTGAAAAATGAGCAAAAGAGAATTCTAGGTAGTTGAGAAAATCTGAATCTTCTCATACTTCCTCAAAATGATACAAACAAAAGAATAAAACCAAAAAGAATCTCATATCTTCACCATACAAGAAGACGAACATGAAAAGTATTTCACATTAACTAATGGAGGAAGTAAATATGTTTAAAATAATAACAAGGTTTCTCATTGTTAGAAAAAGAACGGCAAATACAGAAATCAGCTAGACTAAAATGAACCCTATTATGTTAAATTAGAATTGGGAAATTAGTATGAACTCATACTTTTATATGTATGTGTTTATAATATACATATATACATATGAACACACACACAACAATAAATATAAATATGGCAATATATGTGCCATATGTATGTACATATAGTTATATACACATAACTATATGTATACATAAACATAAATACACATACACATAGAAATTATCTTGGTTTCTAAATAACATGGTTCTAAATAACTTGGTTTCTAGGACTTCTAGAATAAATGGCTTATTCTAGATCTGGAAAAGGAAACGTATAAGATAAACCTGGAATATCTTATGTTAGAAAGTAAGAAACTGTTCAAAGAATGATGGAGATGTCAAAAGGATAGAGGAGAAAACTTGAAGAGGTCCTTACTATCCAACTCTCAGACGAAGTGAGCATCAAATAAATAAAAAATAGTTATATATTTGACCCACTGAATAAAATAAAAAGTCTTGACTCCATTTAGATACAAATCCATAATTGAATGAATGGATGGATGGAGGGAGGGACGGATGGATGGATGGATGAATGAATGAAGTAATTAATGAAAAGGAAAAGCCCATCTTAACAGTCAAATGTCATCTAGTAAATGTGAAATAAATGAGGAGTTAGAAAAGCACTATTGGGGGACGCCTGGGTGGCTCAGTCAGCTAAGCTTATGACTTCTGTTCAGGTCACTATCTCATGGTTCATAAATTCGAGCTACACATCCCTGCTGTCAGCCCAGACCCCATTTCAGATCCTCTGTCCCCCTGTGTTTCTGCACCTCCCTGCTCACGCTCTCTTTCTTAAAAATAAACAAACAAAAATAGATTAAAAAATAAACATTTTTTTAAAGTACTGTTTGGCAAAGAGTATAGAGACAACTGATTCAATTTAGAAGCATCAATGGAGAATATCTCCTATTTTAAGTTGGTTGAAATCTCCAGATTCTAGGGTACATGATCATGATAGTGAAGCCATTCAGGAACCTTTTTGTAATCACAGAAAATAAAATTCGTGTGGCAAAAGGCAAGGGATGGGTATTTCCAGATTTTCAAAAAGAAAGAGGGGGAAAAGAGGAACACATATATACATACACACAGAGTGAGAGAATTCTGTAAATTTAATGAATAAATGTTTATAATAGATTGAGAAAATCAGTGATAATTATTATAAGTCCATCACTGACAGGAAAGATGTCCGAAAATATTTTTCTAATATTCATTCTTCTAGAGTAAAGAATAGATTCAGTAATTTCTGGAACTATGATAGAACTGTCCTAAATACTTGCAACAGATGTATAAATTGAGTTGAAAGTCATTATCTGATACATTTTGTTTTAATACACCATTTTCAAATATATCAGTGTGAAAAAATTATTTCCCGGATGTACCTTTTACTGCTACAACTGAAAACACTGTCAAACTCCTACCTACTCTGTGATCCCTCGGAATCATCATTGATTCACTGGGAACACACGACAGCAATCAATGAGAGTATCATTAATGAACATATCTTGATTTTAGTAAAGTATTTAAAAGATTCATTACATCTTCTGGACTATATTGAGCAAAATATTTGATGAAAAAATTTTTTCTATTTGAACACAAATGCAAGAGTCATAGTAATTGGATCACTCTAAAAAGTGATTTTGGTCAAAATCTTAGTTACATGGAGTGCTCTTGATAAATACAAATCTTTTTTACACAATCATGACATTGCACATGGAATTTTAATGTCTTCTGTCCAACTGGTACAAAAACTCCACTATTGACTAAACAGTAAAACCTTTCCTGTCACCTTCTCTAACAGCTCTGTCTTTATAGGACTTCACACTTTTCTCTATTGGCATGTGTTTCCTGTAATGTTTACATATCACTCCTCCTAACTTCTCTATGAGAATTTAAAAAATAAGCCCAAGCCTTATCCAAGCACTTGGATCTGGGTACATGACTACTGTCTGACACTCAATTAGTTAATGTATGATGAATGAGCAAAAGAGGAGCATAGGCATGTTAAATTTCTGGTGGTTGTTTTTGTAATTACAATTATGTTGAAACAAGTTAATTAGGAAGAGTTCCCTTGAAAAATCAGAATAAAAATCTGTTTCAAAAACATTACAAGAACTTGGGAGAGCACTTTTATCTAGACTTCTACAAAAGGAGAAAGAAAAAGAAAAACTATATACAGCTTGTTTTTCTAAGTGTATTTTTCTCTCAATTTAATTTTATCTATGGAAATTATTCATGTTCTCATGAATGTTTTTCTCTATGAATATACAAGTTAAAAGATTAAATTATTGCTTTCTCTTAACATTATTTATTGGTTTATCATACACACACACACACACACACACACACACACACAAGACTAAAACTAGTCACAATTCCATTTCAGAAGAATTGGTCTTCTATCATCTGGCAAATAGATACAGATTGACTAAATATTGAAACAAACATATGTTCAGCACAATATCCGGAAATAGACTAAAAATAAATTCAGGGTGACTCTGCCACATATAGTTATAACCATTCTCAATGGCAAGGCTTTTGAAAGACCCTTCCTCTATTAAATGCATGATACTTTGAACCTGGCATCTAATCATTGAAATGCATCCAATTTCTTCAACATCTGTCCATTGAATTAAGCAGTAATGAGATTGTTTTTGCTAAAATGATTTTTTAAATTTAGCCAGAGTGCTTCTATATCAAAAATATCATTCAATAAATGGGCAGAATAATACCCAGTTGTTAACATAGGATAAAGTTTTATGATTACAATTTATAAAATGAATACAGTACAGAATTAAGCTCAATAGTATTTATCAAAGTTTTATTAATTATTTTCCCCAATACATTCATTTTTTTAAAAAAATTCCCCACATAAAGAACATTTAAGGGGAAGTATAGCTAGAAGTTTGTTGAAGGAAGTCATTGAGACGATATGACCTTGTGTTGACCTGAAAACTGGATCCTGGCAATTAGGAAGCAACTCACTTCTTCTGCTTGTCCTTGGCATGTATGTTCTGTCCACTAGACAAAGTTCTGAGAGAGTAATGCATTATTGAGACCATCTGGACTTGATACATGACAACCTCATTAATGCTTTTATATAAACTTTTAAGATTTGGGGAGTGTGTGTGAAGATCTTCTTGTCTTGTGGATGCCCAAGACATGCCTGGAATGTAAGTTCCCTTGCATATTAAACCTGTCCCCCACCAATTTGGAGTGGTTTGCCTCTTTCTTCTGGTTCTCCTTGCTTTGAATCTGTGAGGACCAGTTTCGAATTTCACTTGAGGAACTTCCCAGGGTGTGAACCAACAAAGGTAATTTGTATTTTCTCCAGAGGAAAAAAAAATGAAAAGAAAATACTACCACTTATTTAAATTAAAAGGCCAAAATTTAAAATATACATACACATTATGTATATATGAAATGCTTTTTCTTATTACATACAACTTCTCATTTTCCTGCTTTTCTCTAGAATTATGTGCATTTGTGAGCCAGGTTACCATGGATCTCTCTGTGAATTGGATATGAATGAATGTGAAATCTCACCTTGTCTAGATGGAGAAGATTGTGTCAGCAGAACTGGTGGATACAACTGCCTCTGTGCTCCTGGTTATACAGGTAAACCTCTATCTGCCCTGTCTGTATCAACATATGGCTATCTGTAAAAAATTGGCAATCTTATATTTATTCTCCAAAACCTGAATCAACCTGACACATGCAGGTAGCACAGGAAGTGCAAGAGACTTTAGTAAAAGAAATCAGTAAAAACAAAAATTATGCTTTTTAGTGTATCATTTGCTAACAACTAAGAAATATATTAATAATATTTCAAGGTATTTTACACATTTATGATTTTTGAATTGAGATGTATCTGAATTATATTTCTATTTTTATAATACAGAGAAGTATCAGTGTATGAATAAACTAAGAAATAATACTATCATATCAATTACACAAATGTCATCTAAAAATATAGTAAGGTTAGCTCTTTTAAATATACTTATATGCCAGAAATCAAGGAACCATTGTGAACTTAACCTTCTAGCAGAAAAATATGATTTGTCTTAATATCAATTATTCCACAACACAAATGCTATCCAAATATAAAGACAACAGTCATCAAGGAACTAAGGAAAGAAAAACATATTAGCCTTCTAAACTTTGGCTGAGAAACTTTATGAAATACAAAAAGCTTTATTATTTTTATTACCAATATTAATTATGTGAATCCAGAAAAAATGTATTGAAATCTCAAGTTCCAATTTATTAATGTCTGATTTTTATACCACTGGGATCTCTTGGGTTCCTTTCCTGAGGGAAACTAATTAAGTGTATCTAATATTACATTCTATTCTCTCAGGCATAAAATACACTAGAAAAATAGAAATAAGATTGGAAAGCAAACTGATAAAAAAAATTAGAGGTATTTCTATTGGATAAGTGATCAAAAGGCAAGAAAAAGTTAAGTGACATGAGCAAAGAATACACAGGTACTTTCCTAAGGAATCCTGATGGCTTCAGAGAAGGTTACATTGGTAACAATTGTTATATGCACAGAAGTTTCTGCTTAAATTTAAAAAAAAAGGCTTAAACTCATATCTACAGATTTTATTACATAAGGAAGAGGCATTAAATTTTGACTATAAAATAGGATCCTTTCTAAATGCCATGTCACTCATCAAATCCCAAATTATTAGAATTTTTATTTGGGACCATAGATACCACCCAGCAATATCATTTGCCATGGCCATTGTTTTCTGCTGCTTACTGCTTGTAACAGTGTTAAAATAAGAAATGACACACTGAGTTCAATGTGAGAAACACATTTTGTAATATTATTTGATGTAACACATTGTTCTGATATTTTAAATTCATTGTAAAATTTGAAGGTTTAGCATTTTTTTCACAACCTCTCTATTTTTATTGAAAGCTGATGTGCTCAGTGTTGTTTCAAAATTTAATATTGGGGGCACCTGGGTGGCTCAGCGGGTTGAGCATCCCACTCTTGATTTTGGCTCAGGTGATGATCCCAGGGTCTTGAGATCAAGCCCTGTATAGGGTCCACACAAGGAGTGGAGACTGCTTGAGATTCTCTCTCTCTCTCTCTCTCTCTCTCTCTCTCTCTCCCTCTCCCTCTCCCTCTCCCTCTCCCTCTCCCTCTCCCTCTCCCTCTCTCCCCCCCCACCTGCCCCTTTCCCTGCTCATGCATGTGTGCTCTTTCTCTCTCCAAAAAACCAAACAAAAACAACAACAACAACAACAACAACAACAACAAAATAAGATTGATTTGCCAATTAGACACCACAGTGGAGAAGTTGAGTACACAGTCAGCTGTATGAGATAGTCTAGAATGAAAACATAAATTGTGAGAGTCTTCAGATACAACTATAATACTAGATAAGATCACACAAAAGTGAATGAGAGAAGAGGACTAAGGACTGAGCCCAGGAGCACTGTAATATTTAGCAGTCCATGAGAGGAAGAAGAATCAATACAGGAAATTGAAAAGAGAAGTCAAAGATACAGTAAGAAAAGCAAAGGAAGACGAAGGGCAGAAAGCCATGTAAATTCTTTCAAGTAGAGAAAATGATCAACATTGTCGAATGTTACTATTAGGTCACATAAAATAAGGACTAAGTACTGAGCATTGGAGAAGCAGTGGCAATGTCATTGGTGACATTATCAAGGAAGCAGTATGGTTGGAGTGGAGGGTGCAAAAGTCTATTTGAAGTGGATTTAAGAGATATGTGAGAAAATTAGATTGTTGAGAGTGAACATGCAAAATTTATTAAAGGAGGGTTTGCACTTTTTAAGATGGAAGCAAGAAATGGGGCAGTAGCTTGAGGAGGGAGAGAGATTTAAAATAAAAGTTTTTTCTCACATACTTAAAAAATAACTCTGACTCCTATGTGGAGAATAGACTGCAGAGTTTCAATAAAAGCAGAGAGACAAATCAGAAGGCTTTGGAATTACAGTTGACCTTGAACAAGGGTTAGGGGCACCAACCCCCATGCAGTCAAAAATCCATGTATAATTTTTGACTCTCCCAAAACATTACTAATAGCCTACTGTTGACTGGAAGTCTTACCAATAACATAAATTGTTGGTTAATATGCATTTTGTATATCACATGCATTATATACTGTATTTTTACAATAAAGTAAGCTAGAGAAAAGAAAAGTATCAAGAAAATCAAAAAGAAAATACACTTATAATACTGTACTTTTTAAAATATCCATGCATAAGTGGACCCATGCATTTTAAAACCATGCTGTTCAAGGGTCAGCTGTAGTTTAAGTGATAGATTAGATCATAGTAGAGATGGTGAGACATGCCTAAATGTAGCATATTATGCATGCTCAAAATATTAATGAATAGATGAATATTAATAATATACAAATATTAAGGTTACCACTCAACTAATCGTTGATTAATCAAACTATGTTCCCTTTCTATCTTTGAAGAAAAATTATTTAACTCCCTCTCACTGATTCATTGGGTTCTGAAACACTTTTTATTTACTTTTACTTTGGGGACTCAAGCTGTTCTGGAATGATGCTCTCATAAATATACATCAACAAGGCATACACCACGTAATTGGTTAGTGGGAAGGCCACTTATGATTCCTTGGGCTTCCATTCAATCTCTAAATCTGAATTTGTTTGGCCTCTTTTCCAAGGAAAATTTAAATGTCAAACTCAGGAAATTATGCTTGTGTTGGGGTTAATTATTGCAGGCTTCTCATATGAAAACAAATGAGCTTTCTTCTTAATTTCAAGATTTATTGGAAAGTTACAAATACCCAGCTTACTTCCCATTGTAAAACTGGATTTTCATACCTGGTTCAATGGATTAGTACGAGCCCTCAGATGAATTTACTGTGGAGTAATTGGGGGTAGTCCAAGTGTCTCTGTTAGGCACAGTCATTTCTGAGATGATTTAGCTGTCATTTCAGGCCAGGTGTATCAGAGACTGGCAGCTTGCTACATGGCTTCCTGGAAGGGTGGGAGGATTAAATTCTCAGACTTCTACTAGATAGCTATGACCATAAAAAGAAATCATTCATATTTACTCTCTCCCTAATATAGATATATCTGAGAGAGATTATAACCTGATATACCCCAAATGATATTAATTGCTATGGTGAAAGATTGTGTAGGAATGATTACACGGGGCTGGAATAAGGTTAGGAGTTGTGGAGGCAAAAATTTTTTTTTTGCAGTTTTTATTTTTTTATTTATTTATTTTATATATGAAATTTATTGTCAAATTGGTTTCCATACAACACCCAGTGCTCATCCCAAAATGTGCCCTCCTCAATACCCATCACCCACCCTCTCCTCCCTCCCACCCCCCATCAACCCTCAGTTTCTTCTGTTTTTAACAGTCTCTTATGCTTTGGCTCTCTCCCACTCTAACCTCTTTTTTTTTTCTTCCCCTCCCCCATGGGTTCCTGTTAAGTTTCTCAGGATCCACATAAGAGTGAAACCATATGGTATCTGTCTTTCTCTGTATGGCTTATTTCACTTAGCATCACACTCTCCAGTTCCATCCACGTTGCTACAAAAGGCCATATTTCATGTTTTCTCATTGCCACATAGTACTCCATTGTGTATATAAACCACAATTTCTTTATCCATTCATCAGTTGATGGACATTTAGGCTCTTTCCATAATTTGGCTATTGTTGAGAGTGCTGCTATGAACATTGGTGTACAAGTGGCCCTATGCATCAGTACTCCTGTATCCCTTGGATAAATTCCTAGCAGTGCTATTGCTGGGTCATAGGGTAGGTCTATTTTTAATTTTCTGAGGAACCTCCACACTGCTTTCCAGAGCGGCTGCACCAATTTGCATTCCCACCAACAGTGCAAGAGGGTTCCCGTTTCTCCACATCCTCTCCAGCATCTATAGTCTCCTGATTTATTCATTTTGACCACTCTGACTGGCATGAGGTGATACCTGAGTGTGGTTTTGATTTGTATTTCCCTGATAAGGAGCGACGCTGAACATCTTTTCATGTGCCTGTTGGCCATCCGGATGTCTTCTTTAGAGAAGTGTCTATTCATGTTTTCTGCCCATTTCTTCACTGGGTTATTTGTTTCTCGGGTGTGGAGTTTGGTGAGCTCTTTATAGATTTTGGATACTAGCCCTTTGTCCGATATGTCATTTGCGAATATCTTTTCCCATTCCGTTGGTTGCCTTTTAGTTTTGTTGGTTGTTTCCTTGGCTGTGCAGAAGCTTTTTATGTTCATAAGGTCCCAGTAATTCACTTTTGCTTTTAATTCCCTTGCCTTTGGGGATGTGTCGAGTAAGAGATTGCTACGGCTGAGGTCAGAGAGGTCTTTTCCTGCTTTCTCCTCTAAGGTTTTGATGGTTTCCTGTCTCACATTCAGGTCCTTTATCCATTTTGAGTTTATTTTTGTGAATGGTGTGAGAAAGTGATCTAGTTTCAACCTTCTGCATGTTGCTGTCCAGTTCTCCCAGCACCATTTGTTAAAGAGGCTGTCTTTTTTCCATTGGATGTTCTTTCCTGCTTTGTCAAAGATGAGTTGGCCATACGTTTGTGGGTCTAGTTCTGGGGTTTCTATTCTATTCCATTGGTCTATGTGTCTGTTTTGGTGCCAATACCATGCTGTCTTGATGATGACAGCTTTATAGTAGAGGCTAAAGTCTGGGATTGTGATGCCTCCTGCTTTGGTCTTCTTCTTCAAAATTCCTTTGGCTATTCGGGGCCTTTTGTGGTTCCATATGAATTTTAGGATTGCTTGTTCTAGTTTCGAGAAGAATGCTGGTGCCATTTTGATTGGGATTGCATTGAATGTGTAGATAGCTTTGGGTAGTATTGACATTTTGACAATATTTATTCTTCCAATCCATTAGCAGGGAATGTCTTTCCATTTCCTTAAATCTTCTTCAATTACCTTCATAAGCTTTCTATAGTTTTCAGCATACATATCCTTTACATCTTTGGTTAGATTTACCGCTAGGTATTTTATGCTTCTTGGTGCAATTGTGAATGGGATCAGTTTCTTTGTTTGTCTTTCTGTTGCTTCATTGTTAGTGTATAAGAATGCAACTGATTTCTGTACATTGATTTTGTATCCTGCAACTTTGCTGAATTCCTGTATCAGTTCTAGCAGACTTTTGGTGGAGTCTATCGGATTTTCCATGTATAATATCATGTCATCTGCAAAAAGCGAAAGCTTGACTTCATCTTTGCCAATTTTGATGCCTTTGATTTCCTTTTGTTGTCTGATTGCTGATGCTAGAACTTCCAGCACTATGTTAAACAA
Source organism: Prionailurus bengalensis (assembly GCF_016509475.1). Classification (NCBI taxonomy): domain Eukaryota; kingdom Metazoa; phylum Chordata; class Mammalia; order Carnivora; family Felidae; genus Prionailurus; species Prionailurus bengalensis. The sequence continues at coordinate 58,245,461 of NC_057349.1, read as the reverse complement.
CAGCAGTGAGAGTGGGCATCCCTGTCGTGTTCCTGGTCTCAGGGAAAAAGCTCTCAGTTTTTCCCTGTTGAGGGTGATGTTACCTGTGGGCTTTTCATAAATGGCTTTTATGATCTTTAAGTATGTTCCTTCTATCCCAACTTTCTCAAGGGTTTTTATTAAGAAAGGGTGCTGGATTTTGTCAAAAGCCTTTTCTGCATCAATTGACAGGATCATATGGTTCTTCTCTTTTTTTTTTGTTAATGTGATGTATCACGTTGATTGATTTGTGAATGTTGAACCAGCCCTGCATCCCAGGAATGAATCCCACTTGATTTGGTGAATAATTCTTTTTATATGCCATTGAATTCGATTTGCTAGTATCTTATTGAGAATTTTTGCATCCATATTCATCAGGGATATTGGCCTGTAGTTCTCTTTTTTTACTGGGTTTCTGTCTGGTTTAGGAATCAAAGTAATACTGGCTTCATAGAATGAGTCTGGAAGTTTTCCTTCCCTTTCTATTTCTTGGACTAGCTTGAGAAGGATAGGTATTATCTCTGCTTTAAACGTCTGGTAGAACTCCCCTGGGAAGCCATCTGGTCCTGGACTCTGATTTGTTGGGAGATTTTTGATAACCGATTCAATATCCTCGCTGGTTATGGGTCTGTTCAAGCTTTCTATTTCCTCCTGATTGAGTTTTGGAAGAGTGTGGGTGTTCAGGAATTTGTCCATTTCTTTCAGGTTGTCCAATTTGTTGGCATATAATTTTTCATAGTATTCCCTGTTAATTGTTTGTATCTCTGAGGGATTGGTTGTAATAATTCCATTTTCGTTCATGATTTTATCTATTTGGGTCATCTCCCTTTTCTTTTTGAGAAGCCTGGCTAGAGGTTTGTCAATTTTGTTTATTTTTTCAAAAAACCAACTCTTGGTTTCGTTGATCTGCTCTACAGTTTTTTTAGATTCTATATTGTTTATTTCTGCTCTGATCTTTATTATTTCTCTTCTTCTGCTGGGTTTAGGCTGCCTTTGCTGTTCTGCTTCTAGTTCCTTTAGGTGTGCTGTTAGATTTTGTATTTGGGATTTTTCTTGTTTCTTGAGATAGGCCTGGATTGCAATGTATTTTCCTCTCAGGACTACCTTCGCTGCGTCCCAAAGCATTTGGATTGTTGTATTTTCATTTTCATTTGTTTCCATATATTTTTTAATTTCTTCTCTAATTGCCTGGTTGACCCACTCATTCGTTAGTAGGGTGTTCTTTAACCTCCATGCTTTTGGAGGTTTTCCAGACTTTTTCCTGTGGTTGATTTCAAGCTTCATGGCATTGTGGTCTGAAAGTAAGCATGGTATAATTTCAATTCTTGTAAACTTATGAAGGGCTGTTTTGTGACCCAGTATATGATCTATCTTGGAGAATGTTCCATGTGCACTCGAGAAGAAAGTATATTCTGTTGCTTTGGGATGCAGAGTTCTAAATATATCTGTCAAGTCCATCTGATCCAATGGATCATTCAGGACCCTTGTGTCTTATTGACCGTGTGTCTAGATGATCTATCCATTTCTGTAAGTGGAGTGTTAAAGTCCCCTGCAATTACCACATTCTTATCAATAAGGTTGCTTATGTTTATGAGTAATTGTTTTATATATTTGTGGGCTCCAGTATTCGGCGCATACACATTTATAATTGTTAGCTCTTCCTGATGGATAGACCCTGTAACTATTATATAATGTCCTTCTTCATCTCTTGTTTCAGCCTTTATTTTAAAGTCTGGTTTTTCTGATATAAGTATGGCTACTCCAGCCTTCTTTTGGCTTCCTGTCGCATGATAAATAGTTCTCCATCCCCTCACTCTCAATCTAAAGGTGTCCTCAGGTCTAAAATGAGTCTTTTGTAGACAGCAAATAGATGGGTCTTGTTTTTTTAATCCATTCTGATACCCTATGTCTTTTGGTTGGCGCATTTAATCCATTTACATTCAGTGTTATTATAGAAAGATACGGGTTTAGAGTCATTGTGATGTCTGTATGTTTTATGCTTGTAGTGATGTCTCTGGGACTTTGTCTCACAGGGTCCCCCTTAGGATCTCTTGTAGGGCTGGTTTAGTGGTGACAAATTCCTTCAGTTTTTGTTTGTTTGGGAAGACCTTTATCTCTCCTTCTATTCTAAATGACAGACTTGCTGGATAAAGGATTCTCGGCTGCATATTTTTTCTGTCTAGCACCCTGAAAATCTCGTGCCAATTCTTTCTGGCCTGCCAAGTTTCAAAAGAGAGATCAGTCACGAGTCTTATAGGTCTCCCTTTATATGTGAGGGCACGTTTACCCCTTGCTGCTTTCAGAATTTTCTCTTTATCCTTGTATTTTGCCAGTTTCACTATGATATGTCGTGCAGAAGATCGATTCAAGTGACGTCTGAAGGGAGTTCTCTGTGCCTCTTGGATTTCAATGCCTTTTTCCTTCCCCAGTTCAGGGAAGTTCTCAGCTATTATTTCTTCAAGTACCCCTTCAGCCCCTTTCCCTCTCTCTTCCTCCTCTGGGATACCAATTATGCGTATATTATTTCTTTTTAGTGTATCACTTAGTTCTCTAATTTTCCCCTCATACTCCTGAATTTTTTTATCTCTCTTTTTCTCAGCTTCCTCTTTTTCCATAACTTTATCTTCTAGTTCACCTATTCTCTCCTCTGCCTCTTCAAGCCGAGCTGTGGTGGTTTCCATTTTGTTATGCATTTCGTTTAAAGCGTTTTTCAGCTCCTCGTGACTGTTCCTTAGTCCCTTGATCTCTGTAGCAAGAGATTCTCTGCTGTCCTCTATACTGTTTTCAAGCCCAGCAATTAATTTTATGACTATTATTCTAAATTCACTTTCTGTTATATTATTTAAATCCTTTTTGATCAGCTCATTAGCTGTTGTTATTTCCTGGAGATTCTTCTGAGGGGAATTCTTCCTTTTGGTCATTTTGGATAGTCCCTGGAGTGGTGAGGACCTGCACGGCACTTCCCCTGTGCTGTGGTGAATAACTGGAGTTGGTGGGCGGAGCTGCAGTCAGACCTGATGTCTGCCCCCAGCCCACCGCTGGGGCCACAGTCAGACTGGTGTGTGCCTTCTCTTCCCCTCTCCTAGGGGCGAGATTCACTGTGGGGTGGCGTGGCCCATCTGGGCTACTTGCACACTGCCAGGCTTGTGATGCTGGGGATCTGGCGTATTAGCTGGGATGGGTAGGCCAGGTGCACAGGGTCAGGAGGGGCAGGCTTAGCTCGCTTCTCCTTAGGTGATCCACTTCAGGAGGGGCCCTGTGGCAGCGGGAGGGAGTCAGATCCGCTGCCGAGGTTTGGCTCCGCAGAAGCGCAGAGTTGGGTGTTTGCGCGGAGCGAGCAAGTTCCCTGGCAGGAACTGGTTCTCTTTGGGATTTGGTTGGGGGATGGGCGGGGGAGATGACGCTGGCGAGCGCCTTTGTTCCCCACCAAACTGAGCTCTGTCATCCGGGGGCTCAGCAGCTCTCCCTCCCTTTGTGTGGAGGCAAATTTAAACACGGCAGTTAGGGAAGGCCATGGAAAGACTGATTTTATTTAAGATTGACATACCATTCGGTACACACATCCATATTGTATAGATAAAGTGGTAGACTGAGAGAGAGTAAGACATCAAGAACCAAAAGTATACTTAATAACCTGTAAAAACGAGAATATTTGTCTAATAACAGGTTTTTATATTTTTATATAACAGGACCATTAAGGGAAGAGGTTAAAACAACAAAGAAGTTTTTATATTTCAAGAGGATATTAGAATATTCATAGTGTGTATATATAAAATTATATTTAAAAAATCATTATCACATCACAAATCAAGTAAGAGAAACACTTAAAATTTTAGTTGTAGTTGGCAGTCTAGCTAGTGTCTGCGAACTAGGAAAAAAAATAGGAACTGCACAAGGACGAATCTAATTTTAAATTTTCAAAGATTTGCATATTTCTCAGAATGCTTTCATTTCCATACCTGTGTGTAATGTGAACCCTGTCTTAGCAATGATTTAAGCTAAAGTAGGGTGAGGAGTGGGGCGATGATATTTTAGGGCAAATATAGAAAATATAACAAACCTGTGCTCAGAAGCAACTTCTTTCAGTATTTTAAAATATTTCTTCTGGTTTTGGGGCACCTGGGTGGCTCAGTCACTTAAGCGTCGACCTCAGCTCAGGTCGTGATCTCGGGGTTCGTGAGTTTGAGCCCCACGTGGGTTCCGTGCTGACAGCCCAGAACCTGAAGCCTGCTTCAAATTATGTCTCCCTCTCTCTCTGCCCCTCCTTTGCTCCCACTCTATCTCACTCTCAAAAATAAACAAACATTAAAAGATTATTTTTATCTTAAAATATTTCTTATGATTTTTACTTTCATATGTCCTTTTTTTTAGTTTATTTATTTATTTTGAGAGAGTGAGAGAGCACACACATGCAAGTGAGGGAGGGACAGAGAGAGAGGAAGAGAGAATCCTAATCTGTCTCCATGCTGTCAGCTCAGAGCCCAACTAGGGGCTTGATCATGAACCGTGAAACCATGACCTGGGCCAAAATCAAGAGCCAGAGTCTAAACCAACCGAGCCACCCAGGCAGCCTTACTTGCATATTTCTATATAGTATATTTATACTACTATTTCTGTATTTTTTCCAATTTTTTACATTATCTAAATAGTTTTTCCTATAGAAAATAAAGATTTTGCTGTGTTATCACCATTTCTATTCACCAATTTATTCATGTTTTTCCCACTACTTTCTCCCAAAATGGTTATATCTAAAATCTTATTAGGAATTAATATTATTATTAATATTACTATAATATTATAACTATATCAGTTTTCCTTTTTTATTTTCATTTTATTTTTACTGATTTTGATAGACATATTTTCCAATGCCTTTATTATATTGTTAAAATCATTTGCCTCTCACTTTTAATTTCCAAAAGCTTTCTTCTTGTCTAATGTTTTTAGGTCATCCTGTAATTTTTGTTGCTAAGAAGTATTCTCTTTTCTCTATAATAGTATGTATAGGGGTTCAATTATTTTATCCTTTGCATTATCTTAATTTGCAAATTTCATTTTTTTCCTCTGTGTATGTTTTCTTTTTTTCCATGTATCTCTTTATTTAGAGGTGTGTGTGTTTATGTGTTTTTAAAATCAGATACTCCCTGAGTATCAGCTAATATCTCAGAGAGAACCAGTAAAATGTTAATTGAATATTCTGAGTGAATGAAAAGTGCTCAACTGGGGACTTTTGTACTGTGTGTGAACATAAATACCACATATTTTATTGAAAAAATCTGAAATGTCATTACTGATGGGATTTTCCCTTTCACTGGCTTTCCTGGAAAGGCAGGTAAAGAAAATGGAGATACAGATAGGGATTATTAGCAGGGAAGATGACACGATTTTGATAAGCCAGAATCTTAGAGCCAGTTAGATAGGTCTGTTTGTTAGAAACAGCCAACACATTTTTAGGAGAACAGTGTTTAATAGTCTACTTTTTTTTTTCCTAATTGCTTAAAATTATTACTTCAAATCTCTAGGGAATATATAATGTAAAAATTGTGTGTTAGTGGAACTATGGGAAAATAAACAGACCAATAAGGTCTCTAGCACAAGGCAAAGTGGTACAAAAAGAGGACAGAATAGGACTCCTGGGTGGTCCAGTCAGCTGAGCGTCAGACTTTGGCTCAGGTAATGATTTCGGGGCTCATGAGTTCAAACACCACCTTGGGCTCTGTGCTGACAGCTCAGAACCCTGTCTTTCTCTGTCTCTCAAAAATAAATAAACATCGGGGCGCCTGGGTGGCTCAGTCGGTTAAGCGTCCAACTTCAGCTCAGGTCATGATCTCGCAGTCCGTGAGTTCAAGCCCCACGTCGGGCTCTGGGCTGATGGCTCAGAGCCTGGAGACTGTTTCAGATTCTATGTCTCCCTCTCTCTGACCCTCCCCGGTTCATGCTCTGTCTTTCTCTGTCTCAAAAATAAATAAACATTAAAAATTAAAAAATAAATAAAATAAATAAATAAATATATAAACATTAAAAAAAAAGAGGACAGAAGTCATTGGAGGAAAGGAGCAAAGTATTGGATAAGAGGTTGGCATAGCCTAGCTGAAGAAGTAAGTGGGAAACTCACGAGTCTTTCAAGAAATCTTGCTCATTAAGACCACTTCCAGATCATGTTTGCCACTGCCTCCACCAAGTCCTAATCTCCCCTGTCCCAGTCTAAATTCTATGGCTCACAGTTATAATCACTGCTTCACTTACTTCCATTATCCTACCCCTCTCCCATTCCATAATACTCACATTAAAAAACCTCACCTCTGATGTTAATCCCAACTTTCCATATATTTTTCACTCACATGGATTGTATAGGCCAAGAGAAACACACACACACACACTTGGTGTTCTTCCCTTCTAAAGCGTGGACCTTAAGGAAGCCCTGGGTGTAGCATGACAATGTGCCTTATCTCTAATCAATTCAGTTTCCCAGTATCCTACCTATTATTTCTAGTTCTCTCTTCTCTTTTTAAATACCCATCACCCTTCCTCTACTTAAATTTCAACTTATAACTCTGTCTCATATTCCTGAGAAAATACAAGTGATCAGAAAAGATTTTTTTTAATTTTTATTTATTTTTGAGAGACAGAGAGAGTGACAGAGTGTGAGCAAGGCAGAGAGAGGGAGACAAAGAATCTGAAGCAGGCTCCAGGCTCTGAGCTGTCAGCACAGAGCCGGACATGGGGCTCCAACTCACAAACTGCCATTCTGTGTGAATTTTCACTCATACACTGCATTTTTCCATTTTTCTCCATTCCTGTCCAAAATTAACCCTTCCCCCGGCAATTTGATTCTGTCCTTTATCACTTACTATTAAAGGATATTCATCCTGCAATTACTGTCTGTAACATAAATTATTCTCTCCATACTGTCACTACTACTAGCATGTAAATGTTAATATTTACCTCTTTCTCATCTCTTATATCTCTGTTAAACTAATACTAATTTCTCTCTTTTTAAATGCTTATTTTTTAGCGAAAAATTATTTTTATTAATAATATGCCAAAAATTTTGAAGAAGTGGTTTCATCTCAACACGGTTTTTTTTGTTTGTTTTTTTTTTTTTTGCTCTTCATCAGCTTTTTTTTAAATATGAAATTTATTGTCATATTGGTTTCCATACAGCAACCAGTGCTCATCCCAACAGGTGACCTCCTCAATGCCCATCACCCACTTTCCCCTCCTCCCACCCCCCATCAACCCTCAGTTTATTTTCAGTTTTTAAGAGTCTCTTATGGTTTGTCTCCCTCCCTCTCTAACTTTCTTTTTTTCTTTTCCCTTCCCTTCCCCCATGGTCTTGTGTTAGGTTTCTCAGGATCCACATAAGAGTGAAAACATGGTATCTGTCTTTCTCTGTATGACTTATTTCATTAGGCATAACTCTCTCCAGTTCCATCCATGTTGCTACAAAAGGCCAGATTTCATTCTTTCTCATTACCACACAGTATTCCATTGTGTATATAAACCACAATTTCTTTATCCATTCATCAGTCGATGGACATTTAGGCTCTTTCCATAATTTGGCTATTGTTAAAAGTGCTGCTATAAACATTGGGGTAAAAGTGCCCCTATGCAACAACACTCCTATATCTCTTGGGTAAATTCCAAGCAGTGCTATTGCTGGGTCATAGGGTAGATCTATTTTTAATTTTTTGAAGAACTTCCACACTGTTTTCCAGAGCGGCTGCACCAATTTGCATTCCCACCAACAGTGCAAGAGAGTTCCCATTTCTCCACATCCTCTCCAGCATCTGTAATCTCCTGTTCATTTTAGCCACTCTGACCAGCGTGAGGTGATATTTGAGTGTGGTTTTGATTTATATTTCCCGCATGAGTGGTGACATTATGAGCATCTTTTCATGTGCCTGTTGGCCATCCAGATGTCTTCTTTACAAAAGTGTCTATTCATGTTTTCTGCCCATTTCTTCACTGGATTACTTGTTTTTCGGGTGTGGAGTTTGGTGAGCTCTTTATAGATTTTGGATACTAGCCCTTTGTCTGATATGTCATTTGCAAATATCTTTTCCCATTCCGTTGGTTGCCTTTTAGTTTTGTTGGTTGTTTCCTTGGCTGTGCAGAAGCTTTTTATCTTCATGAGGTCCCAATAGTTCATTTTTGCTTTTAATTCCCTTGCCTTTGGAGATGTGTCAAATCAGAAATTGCTGCGGCTGAGGTCAGAGAGGTCTTTTCCTGCTTTCTTCTCTAGGGTTTTGATGGTTCCTGTCTTACATTCAGGTCCTTTATCCATTTTGAGTTTATTTTTGTGAATGGTGTGAGAAAGTGGTCTAGTTTCAACCTTCTGCATGTTGCTGTCCAGTTCTCCCAGCACCATTTGTTAAAGAGGCTGTCTTTTTTCAATGGATATTCTTTCCTGCTTTGCCAAAGTTTAATTGGTCATATTTTTGTGCTTGGGAATTTGTCCATTTCTTCCAGCTTGTCCAGTTTGTTGGCATATAATTTTTGATAGTTTTCCTGATGATTGCTTGCATTTCTGAGGGATTGGTTGTAATAATTCCATTTTCATTCATGATTTTATCTATTTGTGTCCTCTCCCTTTTCTTTTTGAGAAGCCTGGCTAGAGGTTTCTTAATTTTGTTTTTTCATAAAACCAACTCTTGGTTTCATTGATATCCTCCACTGTTTTTTTTAGAGTCTATATTATTTCTGCTCTGATCTTTATTATTTCTCTTCTTCTGCTGGGTTTGGGGTGTCTTTGGTGTTCTGCTTCTATTTCCTTTAGGTGTGCTGTTAGATTTTGTATTTGGGATTTTTCTTGTTTCTTGAGATAGGCCTGGATGGCAATGTATTTTCCTCTCAGGACTGCCTTCCCTGCATCCCAAAGCATTTGGATGGTTGCGTTTTCATTTTCATTTCTTTCCATATATTTTTAAATTTCTTCTCTAATTGCCTGGTTGACCCATTCATTCTTTAGTAGGGTGTTCTTTAAACTCCATGCTTTTGGAGGCTTTCCAGACTTTTTCCTGTGGTTGATTTCAAGCTTCATAGCATTGTGGTCTGAAAGTATGCACGGTATGATCTCAATTCTATTATACTTATGAAGGGCTGTTTTGTGACCCAGTATGTGATCTATCTTGGAGAATGTTCCATGTGCACTCGAGAAGAAAGTCTATTCTGTTGCTTTGGAATGCAGAGTTCTAAATATATCTGTCAAGTCCATCTGATCCAATGTATCATTCAGGGCCCTTATTTATTTATTGATCCTATGTCTAGATGATCTATCCATTGTTGTAAGAGGGGTATTACAGTCCCCTGCAATTACCGCATTCTTATCAATAAGGTTGCTTATGTTTGTGAGTAATTGTTTTATATATTCGGGGGAACCCATATTCAGTGCATAGACATTTATAATGTTAGCTCTTCTTGATGGATAGACCCTGTAACTATTATATAATGCCCTTCTTCATCTCTCGTTACCCTTTAATTTAAAGTCTAGTTTGTCTGATATAAGTATGGCTACTCCAGCTTTCTTTTGACTTTCACTAGCATGATAGATAGTTCTCCATCCCCTCACTTTCAATCCTAAGTGTCCTCAGGTCTAAAATGAGTGTCTTGTAGATAGGAAATAGACGGGTCTTGTTTTTTATCCATTCTGATACCCTACGTCTTTTGGTTGGAGCATTAGTCCATTTACATTCAGTGTTATTACAGAAAGATATGGGTTTAGAGTCATTGTGATATCTGTAAGTTTCATGCTTGTAGTGGTGTCTCTGGTATTTTGTGGTCCTTGCAACATTTCACTCACAGAATCCCCCTTAGGATCTCTTGTAGGGCTGGTTTAGTGGTGATGAATTCCTTTGCTTTTTTTTGTTTGGGAAAACCTTTATCTCTCCTTGTATTCTGAATGACAGACTTGCTGGCTAAAGGATTCTTGGCTGCATATTTTTTCTGTTCATCACATTGAAGATTTCCTGCCACTCCTTTCTGGCCTGCCAAGTTTCAGTAGATAGGTCTGCTACTACACTTTTGTGTCTACCTTTGTATGTTAAGGCCCATTTATCCCTTGCTGCTTTCAGAATTTTCTCTTTACCCTTGTGTTTTGCCAGTTTCACTGTGATATATTGTGCAGAAGATCGATTCAAGTTACATCTGAAGGGAGTTCTCTTTGCCTCTTGGATGTCAACGCCTGTTTCTTTCCCCATATCAGGGAAGTTCTCAGCTATGATTTGTTCAAGTACACCTTCAGCCCCTTTCTCTCTCTCTTCTTCTTCTGGAATTCTGGTGATACAGATATTGTTCTGTTTGATTGCATCACTTAGTTCTCTAATTCTCCCCTAGTACTCCTGGATTTTTTTCTCTCTCTGTTTTCAGCTTCCTCTTTTTCCATAATTTTATCTTCTAATTCACCTATTCTCTCTTTTGCCTCTTCAATCTGCACTGTAGACGCCTCCATTTTATTTTGCACCTCATTTATAGCATTTTTAGCTCCTCATTTTGCACCTCATTTATAGCATTTTTTTAGCTTCTCATGACTATTTCTTAGTCCCTTGATATCTGTAGCAATAGATTGTCTGCTGTCCTCTATGCCTTTTTCAAGCCCAGCGATTAATTTTATGACTATTATTCTAAATTCTTGTTCCATTATATTGCTTAAATCGGTTTTGATCAATTCATTAGCTGTTGCTACTTCCTGGAGTTTCTTCTGAAGATAATTTTCCATTTCCTCATTATGGGTAGTCCCTGCAGTAGCCTCAAACTGCAGGGCACTTCCCCTGTGCTGTCTGGAGTAACTTGTGTTGGTGGGCAGGGCCGCAGTCAGAGCAAATGTCTGCCCCCACTGCTGGGGCCGCAGTCAGGCTGGTGTGTACCTTATTTCCCCTCTTGCAGAGGCAGAACTCACTGTGGAGTAGTGTGGTCCCTGTCTGGTCTACTTGCACACTGCCAGGCTTGTGGTGCTGCTTTGATGGGATCTGGCCAAGGGCGAATTAGCTGGGGTGGATCTGCAAGGTGCACAGGGGCAGGAGGGGCAGGCCGAGGTAGCTTTGCCTTAGGTGGTCCCCTGAGGGAGAGTCCCTGCAGCACCAGGAGGGAGGCAGGCCCATCAGAGGGGTGGATCCACAGAAGCACAGCTTTGAGCATTTGTGTGGTGCAGGCAAGTTTGGTAAGGGGAACTGGTTCCCTTTGGAATTTCGGCTGGGGGATGGGAGAGAGAAATGGCACTTGCCAGTGCCTTTGTTCCCCCGCTGTGGAGTTGAGCTCTGTCCTCCAGGGCTCAACAACTCTCCCTCCTGGCGTCCTCTTGCCCTCCCCACTCTCTGAGAGCAGAGCTGTTGAGTTTTAACATTCCAAATGTTAAGTCCCGCTGGCTGTCAGAACTCACGGATTCTGGCTCCTCCACTTTTGCATGCCAGACTTTGGGGGCTCTGCCTTGCCTGCAGCGCTGCCCCTCCACCTCCCCAGCTCCTTCCCGCCAGTCCGTGTAGCATGCACCACCTCTCCGCCCTTTCTACCCTCTTCCGTGGCCCTCTCGTCTATGCTGGCTTCGGAGAGTCTGTTCTGCTAATCTTCTGGCAGTTTTCTGGGTGACTTAGGCAGATGTGGGTGGAATCTCAGCAATCAGCAGGACCAGGTGAGCCCAGCATCCTCCTAAGCCGCCATCTTATTCTCTCCTCTCCAATGTTTATTTATTTTTGAGAAAGAGAAAGAGCATGAGGTGAGAGGAGTGCCAGAGAGAGAAAAAGACAGGATCTGAAGCAGACTCTGCACTATCAGCACAGAGCCTGAAGCAGGCCTCAAACCTAAGAACCATGACGTCATGACCTGAGCCAAAGTCAACGCTTAACCAAATGAGCACCGAGGCATCCCTCATTTCTCTCTTTTTAAAACAGTATTATCAAATCTGTTGTCTATATTGAATGTCTATTTCCTCACTTCTCTTTCTTTTTCAAGCCCATTTCCTAATAATGCTTTTAATCCTAAGACTAAAATCAAACTCTTCTTGTTGTAGGTACAAATTAGCCCCATATTGTAAGATTCAAATACAAATTATTTTTCCTCATGTTAGTCATATTATCAGTAGCATTTTATCCATTCTTTTTACAAAAAACACTTTCTAATTTTGGACTACATGTTTCTGCCATCACTAATGTTTTCATTGTTTCCTTTGGTGGATCCTATAACTGTTTATAATTTCATTTTTGCTCTCCCTTCATTAGATATATTTGGTAAGTGATTTCATCCATGTTTTTGTTTGTTTAAATACCATACATATATTGAAAATTACTGAATTTGTTCCATGAGTTCTGGCTTCTCTCCTGAACTCCCAACTCTTATATTCAAATAACAACTGAACATTTCCACTTGGATGTTCATAAAACATCTCAAATTGATTTCCCAGTTCTAAGGATTTATCTCTGCTCTGCACCAGTATTTTCCACTTCAGTGAATGGCATCATTGTTCACCAATTTCTCAGGCCAAAATCATGGAGTTATTCTTGACTGTTTATACTTCACCATGAAGTCCATCAGCACATCTTGGCTGATCTTCAAAATATATTTTAATTCAACTAGGTCTTACAATCTGTATTACAATCACTCTCATCCAAGCCAGCATCATCTCTTGCCTAGACTATAATATCTTAACTTGTCTTTGTCTTTCACTCTTTTTGCATTAAAATATATCCCTCAGCCAGCACCCCGAGTGATCATTAAATATACATATAATCACTTCTCTCCCAGGCTAAAATCCTCCAGTGCTTCTTATAATACTTTGTAGGTGGCACATACTCTTTGCTTTGGCCTGTAAACCCTATATGAGGTATCAGGCTGGTCCCTGGCTCCCTCTCTGATTTCATTTCCTACTACATTCTCCCTCACTCCCGTAGTTAACCTACTACTCTGTCTGGGTACAAATCATGTCCCTCAGACATGAGCATAGTTTTTCTCCTTCATTTCATCAGGTCTCAAACGTGAGTTCCTCTTATAGGCCTATCTACATTACATAAAAATAATACTATTTTCCTCTATCTACCTACTTCTTTTTTTCCTCCATAGCAATTATCACTGTCTAATAATTATACCACTTAATTATTAAATTATCTCTTCTGACTAGAATTGAATATCTTCAATAGCAGGATTTTTGCTGTCTTTTGTTCACCTTTGTATCTCATTGCCTAGAAAGGTGCCTAGGACATTAAAAGTATATATGTATATATATATATGTATATATACCTGTGTGTATATATATATATATATATATATATGGATATATACATATATATATACACACACATATACATATATATGTATATATACATACATATGTATATATGTATATATACATATACATATATATATACACATATATATATATGGAAGGACATTATACACTAAAAGTAATTTGATTTCTTAATTGGATTTGATTTTAACTTTTTTTATGTGTTAACGCACATAACTGCTTAGTGATTATAGATTTTAAGTGTTTTCACTTTTCATTTACTTTCCGTAATGCCATTAAAATAAACTTTTTTAAATAGGAGATAAAATTCTCACTTTTATAATGTTGATTTATTGGTACTGTGGCAAACCATTCAGAGAAGATTTTACTGCCTGTATGCTGAAAAAGAAAACTGTGCATATCCGGCTCATTCTGAATTAAAAGCATATATATGTGAATCCATAACACCATAACACCAATTCTAAATTCAGGGGCAATATAATTTGATTTAATATTACTAAGTAAAATAGTTATATGAGATAAATCCAAAAGTGACCTGAGATGTAAAATTTAGACCTTTTCTATTACTCATTAACTCATAATAAATCTTTCTAAAAGGAAACCAATGGCAAATTAAGCCAAGTGACCTTATCTTTGATGATTCTTTATATAATATATAACAATCTTGAGGCAGTTAATATTTTATATCCTACAAAATAAGATGCTAAAAATGATGGTTGAGATAATGTACTACCTCATAAAAGTGTATCAATTATCAGATATTTATAGGTCATTATCCACGTGTATTTAGTTTTCTAGGGCAACACTACTTATATGTCATAAATGTGTCCGTCAGATATGTTACAGAGTAATTGGGCCCAGAGAAATTCTATAGATACGTTATTAAAATATATTTTATATTCTATCACGAAAAAATACTTTATTATGCAAGCAAATTATTAATCAGAATGATGCTCAAGACCTTTGAGTACCCAAAATAATAATTATAGGACAATTCAAAGTGTTAGGTACTGAGGTGGTTTTGTTTCTTAAGTTTTCCTTCTTCCCACGTTCTAATCATGTATAAGCGCCCAAAACAAGAGTGGATCAAATTATGAGTTTTATTCATGAAAGTTCAATGACTTCTTTTTTTTTTAACGTTTATTTTTGAGACAGAGAGAGGCAGAGCATGAATGGGGGAGGGTCAGAGAGAGGGAGACACAGAATCTGAAACAGGCTCCAGGCTCTGAGCTGTCAGCACAGAGCCTGATGCAGGGCTCGAACTCACAGACTGCGAGATCATGACCTGAGCCGAGGTTGGCTGCTTAACCAACTGAGCCACCCAGGTACCCCATGAGGGTTCAATAACTTCTAAAATACAGGGCTTTCTGATAAAGCCATTTTGAAGAATATACCTGTAACCTGTGTCCTGAAGTAAGAATATTGTAATTCTAACAATCTCTCCATCATAAACAGAGACTTTAGTACAAACTGAGAGAAGAGTTAGGTGTGAAGAGCAACTCCAAGTAAGATTTACAGGTTTCACATCTGATAGGTTTAAAGTCAACTGAATGATAAAGACCAAATGCACATAGAGTGTAGCAGGTCTACAGGTATATTTCCAGAAAACAGGCCTTGAAATACTTTCTGAGGTAAACTTACCAAATACATCTGGTCCCCAGGTCACCCCACTTTTGGCCAGCCTCTGATTTCAACTGCATTTGAAGGGGGTAGTTCTGAGTGCTCTCAGCTCACCTCATCATGACAGTTCCCCATGTCAAGTGCTTGTTAAATGTCTGTTCCATCTCTAGAGTCTTTTCCTATACCATGGAGCCAGTTTAGCCTCCACGCATGCATAACTCAAAATACAGGAGGTCAGCGCCCTCAAGGTATGCTTCAAACAATGAGAGATTGAAGACAGTTTATAAATAACCCAACCACTTTCCTTTCTTGCAACTAATCCTGGTTGTATATTATTCACTCAATATTTATTTTTTTTTTTAAGTTTATTTATTTTGAGAGGCATGGGAGGAGCAGAGAGAGAGGGAGACAGAGAATCCCAAGCAGGCTCCAAGCTGTCAGCACAGAGCCCAGTGCAGGGCTCTAACTCACAAACCCTGAGATCATGACCCAGGCCCAGATCAAGAGTTGGACACTTAACTGGCTGAGCCACCCAGGCACCCCAATATTATTCACTTCTTAGTCATTGTGCAATCATGTCCTCTACAAAAGTATCTTTTTTTTTAATTTTTTTTCAACGTTTTATTTATTTTTTGGGGAGAGAGAGAGACAGAGCATGAATGGGGGAGGGGCAGAGAGAGAGGGAGACACAGAATCGGAAACAGGCTCCAGGGTCTGAGCCATCAGCCCAGAGCCCGACGCGGGGCTCGAACTCATGGACCGCGAGATCGTGACCTGGCTGAAGTCGGACGCTTAACCAACTGCGCCACCCAGGCGCCCCTACAAAAGTATCTTTAATGAAGCTTCTTCTGTTAACTTTTAATTTTTCTCTGGTCTCACTCTTCCCACTCCCTCATTCTCACTTCCTGAGAAACTACAGAATAAATTGAGTCATGATCTCACATTCTGATTTTAGCAGAATCCAAACTAAGACAGTAGGTTTATGACGTAAGAGCAGGAATCCAATGAAGCTTCCCAAAAACTGAGGCATAGAGCATATTTCCTACTTTTGGAACCATGGAAATGTTTGCCATCAGTCTGTGAGACACTGCTATTTGAAAATCAGCTTTTCCTTAATTGGCTAGAAAGGGAAGGAAAGAGAAATGATGAACTTACACCCATTCTACCCCTTTTGGCAAGTGGGTCTGAACCTATTCACCTATTGAAACTAGGCAAAAACATAACCCCACAACTATCAAAAATGAAATGTACTGCCTATAAGAGAAACAATATGCTTACTTTTGAGACTGAAGTAATCTCCTAGCATTTAAATGACTGTTGGTAGCAGCTCCAGAAAGTCAATGTTTTTCATTTGCAGTATAGTTCCTTCCCACACTGTCTTTATTTAACTGAAATGTTCTGTGATTATGTATAATATAACCATATTTAAAGAAACATTAAAGGCCTTCTAAAATCAAAGCATCAAAGCATTAACAGGCCAGTTAACTCTGGCTTTTAATTGGATAAATAATTAGAAATATAATCCATTGGAGAGCAAAGATCTTTGGAGACATTTGTGATTTGAAATCTTGACCCCCAATAACTCTAATGCATAGAGTAGAAAAATGCCTTCCATCTGGTGGAAGGCATTTAATGAGTGATTAATCCCACTGCTCTATTTTAGTTCCTTATCCTCTCTCTCTCTCTGAGACATTCTTTCACCTGGTTTTCTTGTCTTGAGTGTTTTTTTCTCTAAGTCCTTTTGGTAATAGTTACCAGCATTATCTGACTGAAAACACAGAACTAATCACGTGAAGCATCTTTATCAAGGCACGCTTTAGTAAGTGTGACTATTGACACCCCTGTGCCACTTATCCTTCCAGGTCCTTTCACTTAGCTCCTACCTTGTGTCAACTTGTCTGGGTGATGGAAAAGTGAAAAGGGCAGGTTAAACCCCTTGACTTTGTCCTGCTTATATTCTCATGAGACCTTACAGAACTCAAGCTTTCCTATACTTACTCTCACAGTCATTTCAATGGAGACAACAGCAGGTGAGGATTGAGGAAAGATGAGATATTATCTTTTCATCTTGAAACACAGAAGAGCCAAGTAATTCTCCCTGGAGGCAGGGGACTCATAAGAGATAGACTTTTGCCTGACCTCTGCCACTTCCTCCTCAGGTTATAGTCAGACTTTTTCCTAAGCTCTGTGTCCTCAAGGAGACATCCCCAGTCAATCCATTCTCCTTCTATCTTCAAAAGATCAGAGTTTTGACTTTTTAAACCACAGCTTTCCACTGTTTAATTATTATGCATGCACCTTGCTAAATGCGACCCACAGGCTGAATCTAGTTTTGTTTGTTTAAGTGGTGTGATTTATAAACATAAGATTTTAAAATTATGACAAGTCATGGTACTCTTAATTTTCTCTTCTAATGAAAATTTAGAAGACCTAGAAACACTGGGCATATATAAATTTTTTTTTCTTTAATTTTGGAAACAACAGGCTCTCTGCGAAGAGTGTCTGCTTCCTGGGGATAGGGCACATACTGTCCATTTTACCTGAGTTATCAACTGCACTTATTTATGCTGTTTACCTGACCACTGTATGCATTTGAGTTTGTCACCACCAAAATTTCAGAGGACCATAAAGACAAGATTCTCTATTCTCAATACCTCTACTCTCTTCATTTACTGTCCTTATCCAGAATTCTTTGTCTATTCTTGGATGAAAACTTCAGGTGGGCTGCTCATTTTATTGGCAAATTAATCATCCCTTTTCTTTCAGCTCTTTGCTCGTCATCACTTGACTTGCTTATCCTTTAGAGGTATAATGGAAAGATACTTTGTGCCTTTAAACATTTGGGATTTAAATTTTCTAGGGGAAATTTCCATTTAGGAAAATGCTTATACTCATAAAAACTCACCTTCCCCAAAGAGGAGTAAAAGAAAGCTAAGATATATTTGCCACATTTGTGCAGAGTTTTTGAAATAGTGATTAGCTTTTTGACATTGTATTGGTGTTTGCTTTTAGAGTAAATCTTGGCTCTGAGAATGTGAATGTAGTTATACCTTTATTTAGTCAACTCACAAGAGTTCTTTTATCTTTTTGCCTTCTCTGAGGAAGTGGAGGAAAGATAGCATTTTTTCTCCCTAATATATTATTTTAAATTTTATCTAAGGAGTTATATGAATATAATATTAATCTCAGGACTAAAAATATGTGTTGATTCTGATCACTTAAAAACATTTAACTTCAGTGCCATCGTGCCCACCTAATCTTTACACAAGATCAATTAAGTAGACATGCAGATGCTTTCTGCCCCAAGACCAAACGGGGCATTTTTGTGTATGTATGAAGAATTCTGGGAAAAGCTAGGGGAAAATAATCAAACCATGGTATGTTCTCAAAATATGCGTTAGAGTCTTTATAGACTCTAATGTTTAGAATCAGGAACATCACACTCAACTGTCCAATTAAAACAAAAATAAATGTCCCAGTTCCATTTCCCTAAATTTACTAAAACTATTCAACCCACTTTACCCAACATACATCAATTAAAATATGGAGCTGAGTTAACTGTGGTACAGAGCACTGAATAAGCACAGTAGTTTATGTCTAAAAGCACCTGAAACTCCTTTGATCAAAAGGCCAGTGATCAGTTGGGATGGGATTTTTGAGACAAAAATCTTGCCCTGCTTGTTTATTGTTCTTCCATTATTTGGGGTATACGGACCATGAGTCCCCAGTATCCTAAGAGCCACCCTATGTCTTTTCTAGTAGTTATTTTTAGAAGATACTATCTGAGAATATTAAAAAAAGAAAATCAACTCACATCCATTCCTCTTCCTCATCATTTTTTTAACATTTATTTTTTGAGAAAGAGAGAGAGAGAATAAACAGGGGAGAGGCAGAGGGAGACGGAGATAAAGAATCCAAAGTAGGCTCCAGGCTGTCAGCACCTGATAAAGCCTGACGTGGGGCTCAAACTCGCAAGCTATGAGATCATGACCTGATCTGAAATCGGACACCTAACCGACTGAGCCACTGAAGCACCCTCATTTTTGCTTTCTGTTTGAAGAGATAAAGGATAAAGGCATGAGTTTCAGATTTTATATTGTTTTTTTTTGTGTTATATGAATAAATATGTTACTATATTTCTATTTGTAATTGTAACATGTTATGTTAATATTTTTATATTTGTTATTTATAAAATATATAACTATATTTTCAGACCTGCACATTTTAGGTATAGGATGTTAGTGTCCCTCAAGTGAGTTTCACAATTCCTTAAAATCCCCTTCAATTCTCCTCTCCTGGGTTACTGAATCTTTCTTAGACTAATTACTGAAGTGATGTTTTCAGTCAATATCCTTGCTTTCATTCTTGCAATTTAGCAATAAATTCTTTTTATAGAATGGCCTTATATAAAATTCAGATCTTATAACTCTATATGTAAAACACTTCACTGGATTCTTTTTTTTTTTTTTTTTTTTTTTTTTTTGGATAAGACCAAAACTCCCTAACCCAGCACTCAAGTCCTTATGCAATCTTTTCTCTCAGTTTTATAGCAAACCATCATCCCTTTTTTTTCTTGCATTTTCTTTGATGCATTGTCTAGGTCAATAGTAGCCTAATGCTGCACCGTAATAACTATGTCATTCACCTCACTTCATCTCATCATGCAGGCATTTTGTCACCTCACATCATCACGAGAAGGATGAATACAGTATAATAAGATATTTTGAGAGACAAAGACCACATTTATTATTAGTTATACCTCTTACTTTAAATTTAAGTTTATCATAGGTAATATATATGTATAGGAAAACACACTGTATATATAGGATTTGGTACTATCCAGGCATCTCATGGGGTCTTGGAATATATCCACCATGGATAGGGGAGACCACTATAACATCAAAAAACTTAAAGTGATTTTTTAACTTAAAAATATGATTCAACAAAGATAAAAATGATAGTATCTACACATTCTAAACTAGGCAATCTTTCAACATTTTTTGAAATATTCTATTTTTTCTTTATATATAGTATGAGTATTGGAATGCTCTGTGATATTAGACTACTCCTATAATGTACACAAGGATTTTAATTAACCACAGGCTTTTATTAAATAAATGGAATCAAAATTAATGATGCTTTCAGTGAAGCTTATCTAATGATGGCAATTGTCTAATGAAAGTTCATTGTGTGACAAATGTTAATTGAAGATAAAAGACCAGGAAATATACACAAGTAATTACAAACCACTTAGTCTGAATGCATGTTTTCAAAAGTAGGATCTCATTTATACGATTTCCTAACAGGGATTAGGAAATTTCTGGAAACTCAAAGGAAGTTTAAATGTCACGATTACAAAAAATTCAGAGATGAAAACAGCTCACTTCAGTAAGTGAATGTTAGACTACATAGTATAATAATGCAAATGACATCTAAAAAACAGCTCCTGCCTTCAAAGATAACAAAACCCTGCCAAGCAGAGAAGCCTTTATAGAGAACTCCACAGAACATAAATAAGAGAAGGAAGAGAAAGCCTTCAGATTTTGTTGGCAATCAAACACTTCTGTTGTTCTGAAGGCTGGGCAGAATTTGGGTTCACATGTCCTGAGGCATCCTGACTATTAGGTTGTGAAAAGCAGGAGGAAAGGGTTCCTCCTGTGGGCCATACTTAAAAACCCTTATCATATGCTATTTCAATAATCTGTGTTAGGCATTATTTCGGCTTACAAGTGAGAAGACAGGCCAACTTTAAACATGTTGTCTGAGGTCTAATGTCGCTTAGAAGATTTGGAACCATTATCCAGGTATGGCATTTTCTAAACTGTATAACTCAATCTGCAAACTTAAGGTAAAAACAAACTAAAAAAATAGTCTGTAAACTTAATTATAAATTTCTAGGATATCAGTCAACTAAAGCCAAAAATAAAGTATGACATATCTTCTCTTTGATATTTCTATGCTTCCACTTAACTATCTGGATTTGATTGACATTTATTGAATGATAGTTATATTCTAAATTATATTATTATATTGTATTTACTTTAAATATATTATTTATATTATATATTATATTATTTAATTATATTATTGTATTATTTTAATTTTTAATATGATCCATCTGCTGATTTTATTGAAATAGGAGCATTTACATTCTCAGTACAGTAGAGCCAATTTAAAATATTTATTATATAGTAGAATGTCATTGAAAAAAAGCAAGATTTTAATCTTTAAAGATATAATTTATACAACTATAATATCTTATTATAAAGTAAAACTGTAAATATGGCCTAATAGCATGACTTAATGATAGAAATCTAATATCAGAAAAATATAAGTAAAAATGGCAAACAGCTTTAGAAGCATGGGAATTATAGCTAACCATCCTTTTGAGCATATTTAACATTCCTTCATTTGAGGAAGGAAAATCCTATTGCTTTAAATATTTTAAAGGTTGCTGAATAAATAATAAACCATAGAGAAACATGGCCTATATAGGTATGTTAAAAGGAAATAAAAAACGGATGAGATATTCGCTTTCATATCTGTACTTCATAAAATGACTCTCAGACAATTTTGGTGGATGAAACAGATTCCAAAGTCTAAGAGAGACAATCACAATTTCTTGATGCCCTTAGTATGCAGTTAATCAACAAGAAAAGGATTGTGTTAAATGGTCCTCTAAAGAAGAAAGAGCTAAGTTTCCTTAAAGTGCCTACTTTATAAATAAATTCTAGATGTGCGTGAGAAAGATTTGATTAAATGTTATGGTATTGCCAGACTGATGTCATGTATTTTTAGGAGCATTCAAAGACTGTATAATAAGAGCAAGGCAGTTTGCTAAATGTGATATGATGATAAAAATAAGATTAAAATAAATAATTTAACAAAGGAACAAAACCGAATTATTTTCTGGTGGTACATCATAACCCCTGAATATCTTCAATTGACTACTTAAAACCTAAACTATATATATAAAAAGTATACACACATACACACACACATATTTTATTATTTTTTTAAATCTTGTCTCATTTCTATCTCACCTCAGTAAAAGCCTTGAGCCACAAAACTGGGTGCCATGTATGATACAAATATCTCTTTCACACTAACATCCAGTCCATTATAAAGTCCTATTAGTTTGCACATCAAAATATTTCTCAGTTAGTCCACTTATTTCCCCTATTACAACCACATCAGTCTAAGCTACCATTATATATTATTGAGCCTTTAGATCTAGAATCTTAACTGGTATCTGTGCTTCTGAATCCTCACCCTCCTTTTTCATAATAGCAAAATAAACATGGTTTAAAATATGTATAATAATAAATTACTTTACACCTGCACTTGAACCCCTTAAAAATTTTCCCTTATGATTACAATAAAAGATAATTCCATAGGATGGTCTAAAGACCCATATGATTTGGACACGGATTTTTAAATATCTGCACTTCCTATTCCATCTGCATTAAACTTGGTTTATGTTTTGCTTGTTTGTGTCCTGAAACACATCTCCAAATCATTCTTTATACAAAAAACACTTACTTTTGTTTTTCTTGTCTGCCAAGAATGCTTTCCCATTTGATTTCACGTGACTGACTTCTTTAGATATTAACTCAAATATCACTTTCTCAGAAAGTTTTTCCTATAGAATTAACCTATCTCCAAACTAATATCTATTATGTAATCTTCTTATTTCTGTTACAGTGTTTACCATAGTTTGAATATTCTTAGCCTGTATATTTCTATATTTTCTATCTTCACATCTTGTAATATATGCTCCTGGAGAACAGAGAGATGTTTCTGTTCCCAACCTAGAAACATCCCTAGCATATGGTAGACTATCAATAACTGGATTTTGAACATATGAATACATTCTGATAAAGTAACCAACATTCTAAGATGGAAAAGATGGAGTCTTTAGAATATTTCTGTATCTTCAGATCACTTTATTAACCTGTCTAAATCAACTCAAACAAATTTCTCATCCTTAGAAGAGTTCATTGGAAGTTATAGCATTTCTGCACTTCTCCAAAATTATTTTTGTTTCCTTTTCAAAAGCTTTAGTGCCAATTTAGCTTTAAATTTTTCACATGAATGGGGCCACCTGGGTGGCTCAGTCGGTTAAGCATCCAACTTCAGCTCGGGTCATGATGTCACAGTTTGTAGGTTGGAGCCTCGCTTAGGGCTCTGTGCTGACTGCTCGGAGCCTGGAGCCTACTTCTGATTCTGTGTCTCCCTCTCTCTCTGTTCCTCCCCTGATCATGCTCTGTCTTTCTCTCAAAAATAAATAAACATTAACAAAAATTTTTTAAAAATTCACCTGAGTGGATAAATCCAGTATAAATCTGAAAAGATAATTTTGCCATTAGACAATGGGTGAAGTCATGAGAACTTGTCCTCCCATTTGGCAAAATACCCTTATGATTGACCTGTGATTAGTATTAAGAACTCTAAGGGGTGCCTGGGTAGCTCAGTTGGTTAAGCATCCAACTTGGGCTCAGATCATGATCTCATGGTT